>NW_022261980.1:17125346-17300346 GCF_002021735.2 Oncorhynchus kisutch
TAATACCCCTAACCCATAATACCCCTAAACCATAATACCCCTAACCCCTAACCCATAATACCCCTAACCATAATAACCCTAACCCATAATACCCCTAACCCATAATACCCCTAACCATAATAACCCTAACCCATAATAACCCTAACCCATAATACCCCTAACCCATAACCCTAACCCCTAACCCATAACCCTAACCCCTAACCCATAACCCTAAACCCTAACCCATAACCCTAAACCCTAACCATAATACCCCTAACCCTGACCCATAATACCCTAACCCATAATACCCTAACCCATAATAACCCTAACCCATAATACCCTAACCATAACCCCTAACCCATAATACCCCTAACCCATAATAACCCTAACCCATAATACCCTAACCATAATAACCCTAACCCATAATACTCCTAACCCATAATACCCCTAACCCATAATAACCCTAACCCATAATAACCCTAACCCATAATACTCCTAACCCCTAACCCATAATACTCCTAACCCATAATAACCCTAACCCATAATACCCCCCTACCCATAATCCCCTATAACCCATTATACCCATAACCCAATAACCCTACCCATAATACCCTAACCCATAATAAACTCTATGGATGTATCTTTTCATAGAACAGTGTGTATAATTGTTGTTGCACCCTGTTTGTCTGTCTCTGGTCCAGGTCCAACCCCATGGACGATGCGGGCTTCTTCTCCTTCACCTCGTTTGCCTGGATGACTCCCATGATGTGGAGCCTGTTCAGGGAACCGACTGGACAAGATGCTCCCTGTCTCTGTCTTCTCATGATGGGGCAGAAACCAATGGGAAGAGGTGGGACTCATTATGTTAACCCGAGTTAGCCCACTGAGCTAATGCCTAGGCATTGTCTGTCAATGGGAAGAGGTGGACTCATTATGTTAACCCTAGTTAGACCACTGAGCTAATTGCCTTAGGCATTGTCTGTCAATGGGAAGAGGTGGGACTCATTATGTTAACCCGAGTTAGCCCACTGAGCTAATGCCTAGGCATTGTCTGTCAATGGGAAGAGGTGGGACTCATTATGTTAACCCTAGTTAGACCACTGAGCTAATGCCTAGGCATTGTCTGTTAATGGGAAGAGGTGGGACTCATTGTGAATGTGGGACTCGCACCATGAATCTATAACCAACCGGGTTTTGAATCGTGTTAGCCCACTGAGGTAAAGGTGTTGTCTGTGAGAGTTTAGTCAACTCTTCAGGTTTCAGACGGGGTTAGCCCACTGAGGTAAAGGTGTTGTCTGTGAGAGTTTAGTCACATCATCAGGTTTCAGACGGGGTTAGCCCACTGAGGTAAAGGTGTTGTCTGTGAGAGTTTAGTCAACTCTTCAGGTTTCAGACGGGGTTAGCCCACTGAGGTAAAGGCGTTATCTGTGAGAGTTTAGTCACATCGTCAGGGTTACTCATCATAAACATGTAGCACATCACATTTGCCCATAAATGGGGAAGTAAAACTATTTAAATATTAATTTTAAAATTATAATTAAATGTTTGTTTATTTGGCCCCCTGTCACCCTGTTTGTTTGACCCCCTGTCACCCTGGTTGTTTATTTGTCCCACTGTCACCCTGTTAGTTTGACCCCCTGTCACCCTGTGCTTGGCAACGGCGTGTTTGGTTGACCCCCTGTCACCCTGTGCTTGGCGACGGCGTGTTTGGTTGACCCCTGTCACCCTGTGCTTGGCGACGGCATGTTTGGTTGACCCCCTGTCACCCTGTGCTTGGCGACGGCGTGTTTGGTTGAGCTCTGTGACAGAAAAAGGACAGCCTTTGATGACCTCTTCTTCCTCTGTAGGTTTGAGAGGCTTTGGGAGGAAGAGGTTGCTAAGGTGGGACTAGAGAAAGCTTCTTTAGGTGGAGTCTTCATGCGCTTCCAAAGGACCCGATCACTGGTGGCCTTCCTCGTCGCCATCCTCTTCGCGCTCTCTGTGTTTATCGGACCGGTCTGTGATTTCAAATTAATTCATTTCTTGCATAGATGATTCATTTAACACATAATTGGATGTTTAAAAAACAACATCTGTTTCTGTGTATGTTTGTGTGTGTGTTTGTATGTGTGTGTGTGTGTGTGTTTGTATGTGTGTGTGTGTGTGTTTGTATGTGTGTGTGTGTGTGTGTGTGTGTGTGTGTGTTTGTATGTGTGTGTGTGTGTGTGTTTGTATGTGTGTGTGTGTGTGTGTGTGTGTTTGTATGTGTGTGTGTGTGTGTGTTTGTATGTGTGTGTGTGTGTTTCTATGTGTGTGTGTTTGTATGTGTGTGTGTGTGTGTGTGTGTGTGTGTTTGTATGTGTGTGTGTGTTTGTATGTGTGTGTGTTTGTGTGTATGTGTGTTTGTATGTGTGTGTGTGTGTGTGTGTGTTTGTATGTGTGTGTGTGTGTGTGTGTGTGTGCTTGTATGTGTGTGTGTTTGTATGTGTGTGTTTGTATGTGTGTGTGTGTGTGTTTGTATGTGTGTGTGTGTGTTTCTATGTGTGTGTGTTTGTATGTGTGTGTGTGTGTGTGTGTGTGTGTGTTTGTATGTGTGTGTGTGTTTGTATGTGTGTGTGTTTGTGTGTATGTGTGTTTGTATGTGTGTGTGTGTGTGTGTGTGTTTGTATGTGTGTGTGTGTGTGTGTGTGTGTGCTTGTATGTGTGTGTGTTTGTATGTGTGTGTGTGTGTGTTTGTATGTGTGTGTGTGTGTGTGTGTGTGTGTGTGTTTCTATGTGTGTGTGTTTGTATGTGTGTGTGTATGTGTGTGTTTGTATGTGTTTGTATGTGTGTGTGTATGTGTGTGTTTGTATGTGTGTGTGTGTGTGTTTGTATGTGTGTGTGTGTGTGTGTGTGTTTGTATGTGTGTGTGTGTGTGTGTGTTTGTATGTGTGTGTGTGTGTGTTTGTATGTGTGTGTGTGTGTGTGTGTGTTTGTATGTGTGTGTGTGTGTGTGTGGGTTTGTGTGTGTTTGTGTGTGTGTGTGTGTGTGTGTGTTTGTATGTGTGTTGTATGTGTGTTTGTGTGTGTGTGTGTGTGTGTGTGGTGTGTTTGTATGTGTGTGTGTTTGTATGTGTGTGTGTTTGTATGTGTGTGTGTTTGTATGTGTGTGTGTGTTTGTATGTGTGTGTGTGTTTGTATGTGTGTGTGTGTGGGTTTGTATGTGTGTTTGTGTGTGTTTGTATGTGTGTGTGTGTGTGTGTGTGTTTGTATGTGTGTTTGTGTGTGTGTTTGTATGTGTGTGTGTTTGTGTGTGTGTTTGTATGCGTGTGTGTGTGTGTGTGTGTGTGTGTGTGTATGTGTGTGTGTGTGTGTGTGTGTGTGTGTGTGTGTGTGTGGTGTGTGTGTGTGTGTGTGTGTGTGTGTGTGTGTGTGTGTGTGTGTGTGTTCCAGGCGGTTCTGGTGTATGAGATCCTGAACTATGCAGAAAAACCCTGGGACGTCTACTCTGCTCCACGGTGTGGGTCTGTGTGTGGCTCTGTTCATCTCAGAGTTCTCTAAAGCCTTCTTTGCCTCTCTACTGTGGGCTGTTAACCTGAGGACGGCCATCAGGGTGAAGAGTGCCTTCTCTGTCGTCGCCTTCCAGAAGATCATCTCTCTCAGATCCGTCAGCAACCTCTCTGTGGGAGAGGTACAGTCACACAGACACCATTATAATGCTCTCCTGTTCTGTTTTCCTTCCTGTGGGTTCAGTACTGTGGGGCGGCAGGGTAGACTAGTGGTTAGAGTGGAGGGGCGGCAGGTAGGCCGGTGGTTAGAGTGGAGGGGTGGCAGGTAGACTAGTGGTTAGAGTGGAGGGGAGGCAGGTAGACTAGTGGTTAGAGTGGAGGGGTACAGTCACACAGATACCATTATAATGTTCTCCTGTTCTGTTTTCCTTCCTGTGGGTTCAGTACTGTGGGGCGGCAGGGTAGACTAGTGGTTAGAGTGGAGGGGCGGCAGGTAGCCTAGTGGTTAGAGTGGAGGGTAGGGCTGGCAGGTAGTCTAGTGGTTAGAGTGGAGTGGTGGAGGGGTGGCAGGTAGACTAGTGGTTAGAGTGGAGGGGCGGCAGGTAGACTAGTGGTTAGAGTGGAGGGGCGGCAGGTAGCCTAGTAGTTAGAGAGGAGGGGCGGCAGGTAGACTAGTGGTTAGAGTGGAGGGGTGGCAGGTAGTCTAGTGGTTAGAGTGGAGGGACAGCAGGTAGACTAGTGGTTAGAGTGGAGGGACGGCAGGTAGACTAGTGGTTAGAGTGGAGGGGAGGCAGGTAGACTAGTGGTTAGAGTGGAGGGGCGGCAGGGTAGACTAGTGGTTAGAGTGGAGGGGCGGCAGGGTAGCCTAGTGGTTAGAGTGGAGGGGCGGCAGGTAGACTAGTGGTTAGAGTGGAGGGGGCGGCAGGTAGTCTAGTGGTTAGAGTGGAGGGGAGGCAGGTAGTCTAGTGGTTAGAGTGGAGGGGCGGCAGGTAGCCTAGTGGTTAGAGTGGAGGGGAGGGGCGGCAGGTAGTCTAGTGGTTAGAGTGGAGTGTAGGGGCGGCAGGTAGACTAGTGGTTAGAGTGGAGTGTAGGGGCGGCAGGTAGACTAGTGGTTAGAGTGGAGGGGCGGCAGGTAGTCTAGTGGTTAGAGAGGAGTGTAGGGGCGGCAGGTAGACTAGTGGTTAGAGTGGAGGGGCGGCAGGTAGTCTAGTGGTTAGAGTGGAGGGGAGGCAGGTAGCCTAGTGGTTAGAGTGGAGGGGCGGCAGTTAGACTAGTGGTTAGAGTGGAGGGGAGGCAGGAAGACTAGTGGTTAGAGTGGAGGGGAGGCATGTAGACTAGTGGTTAGAGAGGAGAGGAGGCAGGCAGCCTAGTGGTTAGAGTGGAGGGGCGGCAGGTAGCCTAGTGGTTAGAGTGGAGGGACGGCAGGTAGCCTAGTGGTTAGAGTGGAGGGGTGGCAGGTAGTCTAGTGGTTAGAGTGGAGGGGAGGCAGGTTGCCTAGTGGTTAGAGAGGAGGGGAGGCAGGTAGCCTAGTGGTTAGAGTGGAGGGATGGCAGGTAGTCTAGTGGTTAGAGTGGAGTGGCGGTAGGTAGCCTAGCGGTTAGAGTGGAGGGGCGGCAGGTAGCCTAGCGGTTAGAGTGGAGGGACGGCAGGTAGTCTAGTGGTTAGAGTGTTGGACTAGTAACCAGCAGGTAGCCTAGTGGTTAGAGTGTTGGACTAGTAACCAGCAGGTAGCCTAGTGGTTAGAGTGTTGGACTAGTAACCAGCAGGTAGCCTAGTGGTTAGAGTGTTGGACTAGTAACCAGCAGGTAGCCTAGTGGTTAGAGTGTTTGACTAGTAACCAACAGGTAGACTAGTAGTTAGAGCGTTGGGGTGAGGGTAGCATCCTGTATATGTCCTGGTGACATAGTGTTGTAGAGGGTAGTATCCTGTATATGTCCTGGTGACATAGTGTTGTAGAGGGTAGTATCCTGTATATGTCCTGGTGACATAGTGTTGTGGAGGGTAGTATCCTGTATATGTCCTGGTGACATAGTGTTGTAGAGGGTAGTATCCTGTATATGTCCTGGTGACATAGTGTTGTAGAGGGTAGTATCCTGTATATGTCCTGGTGACATAGTGTTGTAGAGGGTAGTATCCTGTATACGTCCTGGTGACATAGTGTTGTGGAAAGGTAGTATCCTGTATATGTCCTGGTGACATTGTGTTGTAGAGGGTAGTATCCTGTATATGTCCTGGTGACGTAGTGTTGTAGAGGGTAGTATCCTGTATATGTCCTGGTGACATAGTGAGGGTTATGTTGTGGATGGTATTATCCTGTATATGTCCTGGTGACATAGTGAGGGTTATGTTGTGGATGGTATTATCCTGTATATGTCCTGGTGACATAGTGAGGGTTATGTTGTGGATGGTATTATCCTGTATATGTCCTGGTGACATAGTGTTGTAGAGGGTAGTATCCTGTATATGTCCTGGTGACATAGTGTTGTAGAGGGTAGTATCCTGTATATGTCCTGGTGACATAGTGTTGTAGAGGGTAGTATCCTGTATATGTCCTGGTGACATAGTGAGGGTTATGTTGTGGATGGTATTATCCTGTATATGTCCTGGTGACATAGTGAGGGTTATGTTGTGGATGGTATTATCCAGTATATGTCCTGGTGACATAGTGAGGGTTATGTTGTGGATGGTATTATCCTGTATATGTCCTGGTGACATAGTGAGGGTTATGTTGTGGATGGTATTATCCTGTATATGTCCTGGTGACATAGTGAGGGTTATGTTGTGGATGGTATTATCCTGTATATGTCCTGGTGACATAGTGAGGGTTATGTTGTGGATGGTATTATCCTGTATATGTCCTGGTGACATAGTGAGGGTTATGTTGTGGATGGTATTATCCTGTATATGTCCTGGTGACATAGTGAGGGTTATGTTGTGGATGGTATTATCCTGTATATGTCCTGGTGACATAGTGTTGTGGATGGTATTATCCTGTATATGTCCTGGTGGCATAGTGTTGTGGATGGTATTATCCTGTATATGTCCTGGTGACATAGTGTTGTGGATGGTATTATCCTGTATATGTCCTGGTGACATAGTGTTGTAGAGGGTAGTATCCTGTATATGTCCTGGTGACATAGTGAGGGTTATGTTGTGGATGGTATTATCCTGTATATGTCCTGGTGACATAGTGAGGGTTATGTTGTGGATGGTATTATCCTGTATATGTCCTGGTGACATAGTGTTGTGGATGGTATTATCCTGTATATGTCCTGGTGACATAGTGAGGGTTATGTTTTTGATGGTATTATCCTGTATATGTCCTGGTGACATAGTGTTGTGGATGGTATTATCCTGTATATGTCCTGGTGACATAGTGTTGTGGAGGGTAGTATCCTGTATATGTCCTGGTGACATAGTGTTGTGGATGGTATTATCCTGTATATGTCCTGGTGACATAGTGTTGTGGATGGTATTATCCTGTATATGTCCTGGTGACATAGTGTTGTGGATGGTATTATCCTGTATATGTCCTGGTGACATAGTGTTGTGGATGGTATTATCCTGTATATGTCCTGGTGACATAGTGTTGTGGATGGTATTATCCTGTATATGTCCTGGTGACATAGTGTTGTGGATGGTATTATCCTGTATATGTCCTGGTGACATAGTGTTGTAGAGGGTAGTATCCTGTATATGTCCTGGTGACATAGTGAGGGTTATGTTGTGGATGGTATTATCCTGTATATGTCCTGGTGACATAGTGAGGGTTATGTTGTGGATGGTATTATCCTGTATATGTCCTGGTGACATAGTGTTGTGGATGGTATTATCCTGTATATGTCCTGGTGACATAGTGAGGGTTATGTTTTTGATGGTATTATCCTGTATATGTCCTGGTGACATAGTGTTGTGGATGGTATTATCCTGTATATGTCCTGGTGACATAGTGTTGTGGAGGGTAGTATCCTGTATATGTCCTGGTGACATAGTGTTGTGGATGGTATTATCCTGTATATGTCCTGGTGACATAGTGTTGTGGATGGTATTATCCTGTATATGTCCTGGTGACATAGTGTTGTGGATGGTATTATCCTGTATATGTCCTGGTGACATAGTGTTGTGCATGGTATTATCCTGTATATGTCCTGGTGACATAGTGTTGTGGATGGTATTATCCTGTATATGTCCTGGTGACATAGTGTTGTAGAGGGTAGTATCCTGTATATGTCCTGGTGACATAGTGTTGTAGATGATATTATCCTGTATATGTCCTGGTGACATAGTGTTGTGGATGGTATTATCCTGTATATGTCCTGGTGACATAGTGTTGTGGATGGTATTATCCTGTATATGTCCTGGTGACATAGTGTTGTGGATGGTATTATCCTGTATATGTCCTGGTGACATAGTGTTGTGGATGGTATTATCCTGTATATGTCCTGGTGACATAGTGTTGTGGATGGTATTATCCTGTATATGTCCTGGTGACATAGTGAGGGTTATGTTGTGGATGGTATTATCCTGTATATGTCCTGGTGACATAGTGTTGTAGAGGGTAGTATCCTGTATATGTCCTGGTGACATAGTGTTGTAGATGATATTATCCTGTATATGTCCTGGTGACATAGTGTTGTGGATGGTATTATCCTGTATATGTCCTGGTGACATAGTGTTGTAGATGGTATTATCCTGTATATGTCCTGGTGACATAGTGTTGTGGATGGTATTATCCTGTATATGTCCTGGTGACATAGTGTTGTGGATGGTATTATCCTGTATATGTCCTGGTGACATAGTGTTGTGGAGGGTATTACCCTGTATATGTCCTGGTGACATAGTGTTGTGGATGGTATTATCCTGTATATGTCCTGGTGACATAGTGTTGTGGATGGTATTATCCTGTATATGTCCTGGTGACATAGTGAGGGTTATGTTGTGGATGGTATTATCCTGTATATGTCCTGGTGACATAGTGTTGTGGATGGTATTATCCTGTATATGTCCTGGTGACATAGTGTTGTGGATGGTATTATCCTGTATATGTCCTGGTGACATTAGTGTTGTGGATGGTATATCCTGTATATGTCCTGGTGACATAGTGTTGTGGATGGTATTATCCTGTATATGTCCTGGTGACATAGTGAGGGTTATGTTGTGGATGGTATTATCCTGTATATGTCCTGGTGACATAGTGTTGTAGAGGGTAGTATCCTGTATATGTCCTGGTGACATAGTGAGGGTTATGTTCTGGATGGTATTATCCTGTATATGTCCTGGTGACATAGTGTTGTGGATGGTATTATCCTGTATATGTCCTGGTGACATAGTGTTGTAGATGGTATTATCCTGTATATGTCCTGGTGACATAGTGTTGTGGATGGTATTATCCTGTATATGTCCTGGTGACATAGTGTTGTGGATGGTATTATCCTGTATATGTCCTGGTGACATAGTGTTGTGGATGGTATTATCCTGTATATGTCCTGGTGACATAGTGTTGTGGATGGTATTATCCTGTATATGTCCTGGTGACATAGTGTTGTGCATGGTATTATCCTGTATATGTCCTGGTGACATAGTGTTGTGGATGGTATTATCCTGTATATGTCCTGGTGACATAGTGTTGTAGAGGGTAGTATCCTGTATATGTCCTGGTGACATAGTGTTGTAGATGATATTATCCTGTATATGTCCTGGTGACATAGTGTTGTGGATGGTATTATCCTGTATATGTCCTGGTGACATAGTGTTGTGGATGGTATTATCCTGTATATGTCCTGGTGACATAGTGTTGTGGATGGTATTATCCTGTATATGTCCTGGTGACATAGTGTTGTGGATGGTATTATCCTGTATATGTCCTGGTGACATAGTGTTGTGGATGGTATTATCCTGTATATGTCCTGGTGACATAGTGAGGGTTATGTTGTGGATGGTATTATCCTGTATATGTCCTGGTGACATAGTGTTGTAGAGGGTAGTATCCTGTATATGTCCTGGTGACATAGTGAGGGTTATGTTCTGGATGGTATTATCCTGTATATGTCCTGGTGACATAGTGTTGTGGATGGTATTATCCTGTATATGTCCTGGTGACATAGTGTTGTAGATGGTATTATCCTGTATATGTCCTGGTGACATAGTGTTGTGGATGGTATTATCCTGTATATGTCCTGGTGACATAGTGTTGTGGATGGTATTATCCTGTATATGTCCTGGTGACATCGTGTTGTGGATGGTATTATCCTGTATATGTCCTGGTGACATAGTGTTCTGGATGGTATTATCCTGTATATGTCCTGGTGACATAGTGTTGTGCATGGTATTATCCTGTATATGTCCTGGTGACATAGTGTTGTGGATGGTATTATCCTGTATATGTCCTGGTGACATAGTGTTGTAGAGGGTAGTATCCTGTATATGTCCTGGTGACATAGTGTTGTAGATGATATTATCCTGTATATGTCCTGGTGACATAGTGTTGTGGATGGTATTATCCTGTATATGTCCTGGTGACATAGTGTTGTGGATGGTATTATCCTGTATATGTCCTGGTGACATAGTGTTGTGGATGGTATTATCCTGTATATGTCCTGGTGACATAGTGTTGTGGATGGTATTATCCTGTATATGTCCTGGTGACATAGTGTTGTAGATGGTAGTATCCTGTATATGTCCTGGTGACATAGTGTTGTAGAGGGTAGTATCCTGTATATGTCCTGGTGACATAGTGTTGTAGAGGGTAGTATCCTGTATATGTCCTGGTGACATAGTGAGGGTTATGTTGTGGATGGTAGTATCCTGTATATGTCCTGGTGACATAGTGTTGTAGAGGGTAGTATCCTGTATATGTCCTGGTGACATAGTGAGGGTTATGTTGTGGATGGTAGTATCCTGTATATGTCCTGGTGACATAGTGTTGTAGAGGGTAGTATCCTGTATATGTCCTGGTGACATAGTGAGGGTTATGTTGTGGATGGTATTATCCTGTATATGTCCTGGTGACATAGTGAGGGTTATGTTGTGGATGGTATTATCCTGTATATGTCCTGGTGACATAGTGTTGTGGATGGTATTATCCTGTATATGTCCTGGTGACATAGTGTTGTGGATGGTATTATCCTGTATATGTCCTGGTGACATAGTGTTGTGGATGGTATTATCCTGTATATGTCCTGGTGACATAGTGAGGGTTATGTTGTGGATGGTAGTATCCTGTATATGTCCTGGTGACATAGTGTTGTGGATGGTATTATCCTGTATATGTCCTGGTGACATAGTGTTGTGGATGGTATTATCCTGTATATGTCCTGGTGACATAGTGTTGTGGATGGTATTATCCTGTATATGTCCTGGTGACATCGTGTTGTGGATGGTATTATCCTGTATATGTCCTGGTGACATAGTGAGGGTTATGTTGTGGATGGTATTATCCTGTATATGTCCTGGTGACATAGTGTTGTAGAGGGTAGTATCCTGTATATGTCCTGGTGACATAGTGAGGGTTATGTTGTGGATGGTATTATCCTGTATATGTCCTGGTGACATAGTGTTGTGGATGGTATTATCCTGTATATGTCCTGGTGACATAGTGTTGTAGATGGTATTATCCTGTATATGTCCTGGTGACATAGTGTTGTAGATGGTATTATCCTGTATATGTCCTGGTGACATAGTGTTGTGGATGGTATTATCCTGTATATGTCCTGGTGACATAGTGTTGTGGATGGTATTATCCTGTATATGTCCTGGTGACATAGTGTTGTGGATGGTATTATCCTGTATATGTCCTGGTGACATAGTGTTGTAGAGGGTAGTATCCTGTATATGTCCTGGTGACATATTGTTGTAGATGGTATTATCCTGTATATGTCCTGGTGACATAGTGTTGTGGATGGTATTATCCTGTATATGTCCTGGTGACATAGTGTTGTGGATGGTATTATCCTGTATATGTCCTGGTGACATAGTGTTGTGGATGGTATTATCCTGTATATGTCCTGGTGACATAGTGTTGTGGATGGTATTATCCTGTATATGTCCTGGTGACATAGTGTTGTAGATGGTAGTATCCTGTATATGTCCTGGTGACATAGTGTTGTAGAGGGTAGTATCCTGTATATGTCCTGGTGACATAGTGTTGTAGAGGGTAGTATCCTGTATATGTCCTGGTGACATAGTGAGGGTTATGTTGTGGATGGTAGTATCCTGTATATGTCCTGGTGACATAGTGTTGTAGAGGGTAGTATCCTGTATATGTCCTGGTGACATAGTGAGGGTTATGTTGTGGATGGTAGTATCCTGTATATGTCCTGGTGACATAGTGTTGTAGAGGGTAGTATCCTGTATATGTCCTGGTGACATAGTGAGGGTTATGTTGTGGATGGTAGTATCCTGTATATGTCCTGGTGACATAGTGTTGTAGAGGGTAGTATCCTGTATATGTCCTGGTGACATAGTGAGGGTTATGTTGTGGATGGTATTATCCTGTATATGTCCTGGTGACATAGTGAGGGTTATGTTGTGGATGGTATTATCCTGTATATGTCCTGGTGACATAGTGTTGTGGATGGTATTATCCTGTATATGTCCTGGTGACATAGTGTTGTGGATGGTATTATCCTGTATATGTCCTGGTGACATAGTGTTGTGGATGGTATTATCCTGTATATGTCCTGGTGACATAGTGTTGTGGATGGTATTATCCTGTATATGTCCTGGTGACATAGTGTTGTGGATGGTATTATCCTGTATATGTCCTGGTGACATAGTGTTGTGGATGGTATTATCCTGTATATGTCCTGGTGACATAGTGTTGTGGATGGTATTATCCTGTATATGTCCTGGTGACATAGTGTTGTGGATGGTATTATCCTGTATATGTCCTGGTGACATAGTGTTGTGGATGGTAGCATCCTGTATATGTCCTGGTGACATAGTGTTGTGGATGGTATTATCCTGTATATGTCCTGGTGACATAGTGTTGTGGATGGTATTATCCTGTATATGTCCTGGTGACATAGTGTTGTGGATGGTATTATCCTGTATATGTCCTGGTGACATAGTGTTGTGGATGGTATTATCCTGTATATGTCCTGGTGACATAGTGTTGTAGAGGGTATTATCCTGTATATGTCCTGGTGACATAGTGTTGTGGATGGTATTATCCTGTATATGTCCTGGTGACATAGTGTTGTGGATGGTATTATCCTGTATATGTCCTGGTGACATAGTGTTGTGGATGGTATTATCCTGTATATGTCCTGGTGACATAGTGTTGTGGAGGGTATTATCCTGTATATGTCCTGGTGACATAGTGTTGTGGAGGGTATTATCCTGTATATGTCCTGGTGACATAGTGTTGTGGAGGGTAGTATCCTGTATATGTCCTGGTGACATAGTGTTGTGGATGGTAGTATCCTGTATATGTCCTGATGACATAGTGTTGTGGAGGGTAGTATCCTGTATATGTCCTGGTGACATAGTGTTGTGGAGGGTATTATCCTGTATATGTCCTGGCCAAATCCACATATTCCTAACTCTAAAACATGTAGGAGCTTATATTCTCACCTGCTCGTATGTTCTCTAACTCTCTCTCCCTCTCTCTCTCTCTCTCTCTCTCCTTTCTCTCTCCCCCCTCCTCTCTCTCTCCCTCCCTCTCCTCCCTCCAGATGATCAACGTGCTGACCAGTGATGGCTACAGGATGTTTGAGGCTGTGCTGTTTGGTACCTTCCTGCTGTGTATCCCTGTGCTACTGACCGCCTGTATAATCTACGCCTGCTACACTCTAGGATACACTGCCCTCATAGGAGTCTCTGTCTACCTCATCTTCATCCCCATACAGGTACTAACCCTCACCCTCATAGGAGTCTCTGTCATCTTCATCCCCATACAGGCACTAACCCTCATAGGAGTCTCTGTCTACCTCATGTTCATCCCCAAACAGGTACTAACCCTCATAGGAGTCTCTGTCTACCTCATCTTCATCCCCAAACAGGTACAAACCCTCATAGGAGTCTCTGTCTACCTCATCTTCATCCCCATACAGGCACTAACCCTCATAGGAGTCTCTGTCTACCTCATCTTCATCCCCATACAGGCACTAACCCTCATAGGAGTCTCTGTCTACCTCATCTTCATCTCCATACAGGAACTAACCCTAACCCTCATAGGAGTCTCTGTCTACCTCATCTTCATCCCCAAACAGGTACTAACCCTCATAGGAGTCTCTGTCTTCCTCATCTTCATCCCCAAACAGGTACTAACCCTCATAGGAGTCTCTATCTACCTCATCTTCATCTCCATACAGGTACTAACCCTCATAGGAGTCACTGTCTACCTCGTCTTCATCCCCATACAGGTACTAACCCTCATAGGAGTCTCTGTCTACCTCATCTTCATCTCCATACAGGAACTAACCCTCATAGGAGTCTCTGTCTACCTCGTCTTCATCCCCATACAGGTACTAACCCTAACCCTCATAGGAGTCTCTGTCTACCTCATCTTCATCCCCATACAGGTACTAACCCTCATAGGAGTCTCTGTCTACCTCATCTTCATCCCCATACAGGTACTAACCCTCATAGGAGTCTATGTCTACCTCATCTTCATCCCCATACAGGCACTAACCCTCATAGGAGTCTCTGTCTACCTCATCTTCATCCCCATACAGGTACTAACCCTCATAGGAGTCTCTGTCTACCTCATCTTCATCTCCATACAGGAACTAACCCTCATAGGAGTCTCTGTCTACCTCGTCTTCATCCCCATACAGTAACTAACCCTCACCCTCATAGGAGTCTCTTTGACTGACCAGTATGCTATTCTGCTGTCTGTTGTTTACCATGGGCCAGACTGACCAGCATGTTGTTGTGTTGTCTGTAGTTTACCATGGGCCAGACTGACCAGTATGTTGTCGTGTTGTCTGTAGTTCACCTTGGGCCAGACTGACCAGTATTTTGTCGTGTTGTCTGTAGTTTACCTTGGGCCAGACTGACCAGTATGTCATTGTGTTGTCTGTAGTTTACCATGGGCCAGACTGACCAGTATGTCGTTGTGTTGTCTGTAGTTTACCTTGGGCCAGACTGACCAGTATGTCGTTGTGTCGTCTGTAGTTTTTCATGGCCAGACTGACCAGTATGTCATTGTGTTGTCAACTTGCAGGCTTGTTTTCGAGTTGCTGTGCGTTTTGTTGCCAACCTGTTTTGCTACCTGACAACTTTACGGTTTTCACTTTTTAATTACCGTTCATATATTTATTTATTTTTTCCTCAACCTTTTCACTCTGGACGCTTTATCTGGACACGATTCGTCAGGACCTCCAACAGCCGAAGCTAAGTAGTAACATTAACATGATGCCTTCTAATTGCAGCCGCTGTACTCGCCTTACGGCGAGGATAGCTGTGCTGCAAGCCCAGCTTCAGACGCAATCGTTAGGCAAGGGTAATTTCAGTGTAGGAAAGGATGAAACAGCGTCTGTGGCACCAGTAAGTACAGATAGTAGTGTAAATCCCCTGGCACAGTCCCCGCAGCCGGACAACTTTCTCACGGTTTCTGGAAGGAAATGCTGTAGGAACGCTCAACCGGTGTCGCTCATTCAGCCGACAGAAACTTTCAACCGGTTTTCCCCATTAAGCAGCGGGTCGGAGTCAGAGGCCGATTCTTCTCTGGTCTCTACTCTTCCCGTTACGGGGTCTGAGACGCCGAAGCTTCCCACCATTAGCTCTGACAAATTGAAAACTCTAGTCATTGGCGACTCCATTACCCGCAGTATTAGACTTAAAGCGAATCATCCAGCGATCATACACTGTTTACCCGGGGGCAGGGCTACCGACGTTAAGGCTAATCTGAAGATGGTGCTGGCTAAAGCTAAAACTGGCGAGTGTAGAGAGTATAGAGATATTGTTATCCACGTCGGCACCAACGATGTTAGGATGAAACAGTCAGAAATCACCAAGCGCAACATAGCTTCTGCGTGCATATCAGCTAGAAAGATGTGTCGGCATCGAGTAATTGTCTCTGGCCCCCTCCCAGTTAGGGGGAGTGATGAGCTCTACAGCAGAGTCTCACAACTCAATCGCTGGTTGAAAACTGTTTTCTGCCCCTCCCAAAAGTTAGAATTTGTAGATAATTGGCCCTCTTTCTGGGACTCACCCACAAACAGGACCAAGCCTGACCTGCTGAGGAGTGACGGACTCCATCCTAGCTGGAGGGGTGCTCTCATCTTATCTACCAACATAGACAGGGCTCTAACTCCTCTAGCTCCACAATGAAATAGGGTGCAGGCCAGGCAGCAGGCTGTTAGCCAGCCTGCCAGCATAGTGGAGTCTGCCATTAGCACAGTCAGTGTAGTCAGCTCAGCTATCACCATTGAGACCGTGTCTGTGCCTCGACCTAGGTTGGGCAAAACTAAACATGGCGGTGTTCGCCTTAGCAATCTCACTAGGATAAAGACCACCTCCATTCCTGTCATTACTGAAAGAGATCATGATACCTCACATCTCAAAATAGGGCTACTTAATGTTAGATCCCTTACTTCAAAGGCAATTATAGTCAATGAACTAATCACTGATCATAATCTTGATGTGATTGGCCTGACTGAAACATGGCTTAAGCCTGATGAATTTACTGTTTTAAATGAGGCCTCACCTCCTGGCTACACTAGTGACCATATCCCCCGTGCATCCCGCAAAGGCGGAGGTGTTGCTAACATTTACGATAGCAAATTTCAATTTACAAAAATAAAAATGACATTTTCGTCTTTTGAGCTTCTAGTCATGAAATCTATGCAGCCTACTCAATCACTTTTTATAGCTACTGTTTACAGGCCTCCTGGGCCATATACAGCGTTTCTCACTGAGTTCCCTGAATTCCTATCGGACCTTGTAGTCATAGCAGATAATATTCTAATCTTTGGTGACTTTAATATTCACATGGAAAAGTCCACAGACCCACTCCAAAAGGCTTTCGGAGCCATCATCGACTCAGTGGGTTTTGTCCAACATGTCTCTGGACCCACTCACTGTCACAGTCATACGCTGGACCTAGTTTTGTCCCATGGAATAAATGTGGTGGATCTTAATGTTTTTCCTCATAATCCTGGACTATCGGACCACCATTTTATTACGTTTGCAATTGCAACAAATAATCTGCTTCGACCCCAACCAAGGAACATCAAAAGTCGTGCTATAAATTCACAGACAACACAAAGATTCCTTGATGCCCTTCCAGACTCCCTCTGCCTACCCAAGGACGCCAGAGGACAAAAATCAGTTAACCACCTAACTGAGGATCTCAATTTAACCTTGCGCAATACCCTAGATGCAGTTGCACCCCTAAAAACTAAAAAAATGTCTCATAAGAAACTAGCTCCCTGGTACACAGAAAATACCCGAGCTCTGAAGCAAGCTTCCAGAAAATTGGAACGGAAATGGCGCCACACCAAACTGGAAGTCTTCCGACTAGCTTGGAAGGACGGTACCGTGCAGTACCGTAGAGCCCTTACTGCTGCTCGATCATCCTATTTTTCTAACTTAATTGAGGAAAATAAGAACAATCCGAAATTCCTTTTTAATACTGTCGCAAAGCTAACTAAAAAGCAGCATTCCCCAAGAGAGGATGACTTTCACTTTAGCAGTGATAAATTCATGAACTTCTTTGAGGAAAAGATTATGATTATTAGAAAGCAAATTACGGACTCCTCTTTAAACCTGCGTATTCCTCCAAACCTCAGTTGTCCTGAGTCTGCACAACTCTGCCAGGACCTAGGATCAAGAGAGACGCTCAAGTGTTTTAGTACTATATCTCTTGACACAATGATGAACATAATCATGGCCTCTAAACCTTCAGCTGCATACTGGACCCTATTCCAACTAAACTACTGAAAGAGCTGCTTCCTGTGCTTGGCCCTCCTATGTTGAACATAATAAACGGCTCTCTATCCACTGGATGTGTACCAAACTCACTAAAAGTGGCAGTAATAAAGCCTCTCTTGAAAAAGCCAAACCTTGACCCAGAAAATATAAAAAACTATCGGCCTATATCGAATCTTCCATTCCTCTCAAAAATTTTAGAGAAGGCTGTTGCGCAGCAACTCACTGCCTTCCTGAAGACAAACAATGTATACGAAATGCTTCAGTCTGGTTTTAGACCCCATCATAGCACTGAGACGGCACTTGTGAAGGTGGTAAATGACATTTTAATGGCATCGGACCGAGGCTCTGCATCTGTCCTTGTGCTCCTAGACCTTAGTGCTGCTTTTGATACCATCGATCACCACATTCTTTTGGAGAGATTGGAAACCCAAATTGGTCTACACGGACATGTTCTGGCCTGGTTTAGATCTTATCTGTCGGAAAGATATCAGTTTGTCTCTGTGAATGGTTTGTCCTCTGACAAATCAACTGTAAATTTCGGTGTTCCTCAAGGTTCCGTTTTAGGACCACTATTGTTTTCACTATATATTTTACCTCTTGGGGATGTTATTCGAAAACATAATGTAAACTTTCACTGCTATGCGGATGACACACAGTTGTACATTTCAATGAAACATGGTGAAGCCCCAAAATTGCCCTCGCTAGAAGCATGTGTTTCAGACATAAGGAAGTGGATGGCTGCAAACTTTCTACTATTACACTCGGACAAAACAGAGATGCTTGTTCTAGGTCCCAAGAAACAAAGAGATCTTCTGTTGAATCTGACAATTAATCTTAATGGTTGTACAGTCGTCTCAAATAAAACTGTGAAGGACCTCGGCGTTACTCTGGACCCTGATCTCTCTTTTGAAGAACATATCAAGACCATTTCGAGGACAGCTTTTTTCCATCTACGTAACATTGCAAAAATCAGAAACTTTCTGTCCAAAAATGATGCAGAAAAATTAATCCATGCTTTTGTCACTTCTAGGTTAGACTACTGCAATGCTCTATTTTCCGGCTACCCGGATAAAGCACTAAATAAACTTCAGTTAGTGCTAAATACGGCTGCTAGAATCCTGACTAGAACCAAAAAATTTGATCATATTACTCCAGTGCTAGCCTCTCTACACTGGCTTCCTGTCAAAGCAAGGGCTGATTTCAAGGTTTTACTGCTAACCTACAAAGCATTACATGGGCTTGCTCCTACCTATCTCTCTGATTTGGTCCTGCCGTACATACCTACACGTACGCTATGGTCACAAGACGCAGGCCTCCTAATTGTCCCTAGAATTTCTAAGCAAACAGCTGGAGGCAAGGCTTTCTCCTATAGAGCTCCATTTTTATGGAACGGTCTGCCTACCCATGTCAGAGACGCAAACTCGGTCTCAACCTTTAAGTCTTTACTGAAGACTCATCTCTTCAGTGGGTCATATGATTGAGTGTAGTCTGGCCCAGGAGTGGGAAGGTGAACGGAAAGGCTCTGGAGCAACGAACCGCCCTTGCTGTCTCTGCCTGGCCGGTTCCCCTCTTTCCACTGGGATTCTCTGCCTCTAACCGGGGCGGCAGGGTAGCCTAGTGGTTAGAGCGTTGGACTAGTAACCGGAAGGTTGTGAGTTCAAACCCCCGAGCTGACAAGGTACAAATCTGTCGTTCTGCCCCTGAACAGGCAGTTAACCCACTGTTCCCAGGCCGTCATTGAAAATAAGAATGTGTTCTTAACTGACTTGCCTAGTTAAACAAAGGTCAATAAATTAAAGGTAAAATAAAAAATAAATAAAAAAACCCTATTACAGGGGCTGAGTCACTGGCTTGCTGGGGCTCTCTCATGCCGTCCCTGAATGAACATTGAACATCTTGGCCATGTTCTGTTATAATCTCCACCCGGCACAGCCAGAAGAGGACTGGCCACCCCACATAGCATGGTTCCTCTCTAGGTTTCTTCCTAGGTATTGGCCTTTCTAGGGAGTTTTTCCTAGCCACCGTGCTTCTACACCTGCATTGCTTGCTGTTTGGGGTTTTAGGCTGGGTTTCTGTACAGCACTTTGAGATATCAGCTGATGTACGAAGGGCTATATAAATACATTTGATTTGATTTGTCTGTAGTTTACCTTGGGCCAGACTGACCAGTATGTCGTTGTGTTTTCTGTAGTTTACCTTGGGCCAGACTGACCAGTATGTCATTGTGTCGTCTGTAGTTTTTCATGGCCAGACTGACCAGCATGTTGTTGTGTTGTCTGTAGTTTACCTTGGGCCAGACTGACCAGTATGTCGTTGTGTTTTCTGTAGTTTTTCATGGCCAGACTGACCAGCATGTTGTTGTGTTGTCTGTAGTTTACCATGGGCCAGACTGACCAGTATGTCGTTGTGTTTTCTGTAGTTTACCTTGGGCCAGACTGACCAGTATGTCGTTGTGTTGTCTGTAGTTTACCTTGGGCCAGACTGACCAGTATGTCGTTGTGTCGTCTGTAGTTTTTAATGGCCAGACTGATCCAAGTGTTCAGGAGGAAAGCAGTGAGCGTCACAGACACTCGTGTCCGCACCATGAACGAGGTTCTCACCTGTATCAAACTCATCAAGATGTATGCCTGGGAAACCTCCTTCGAGAAGAAAATCACTGGTGAGGAAGAGTAGGGTCACCACAGGGTGTTAGGAACGTATCTAAAGAGGATACTGAAGGTATACTAGTATATTATTAGAGTTCTATATTATTAGAGTTCTATAGTCACTGTATATACTAGTATATTATTAGAGTTCTAGAGTCACTGTACATACTAGTATATCATTAGAGTTCTATAGTCACGGTACATACTAGTATATTATTAGAGTTCTATAGTCACTGTACATACTAGTATATCATTAGAGTTCTAGAGTCACTGTATATACTAGTATATTATTAGAGTTCTATAGTCACTGTACATACTAGTATATTATTAGAGTTCTATAGTCACTGTATATACTAGTATATTATTAGAGTTCTATAGTCACTGTACATACTAGTATATTATTAGAGTTCTATAGTCACTGTATATACTAGTATATTATTAGAGTTCTATATCATTAGAGTTCTATAGTCACTGTACATACTAGTATATTATTAGAGTTCTATAGTCACTGTACATACTAGTATATTATTAGAGTTCTAGAGTCACTGTATATACTAGTATATTATTAGAGTTCTATAGTCACTGTACGTACTAGTATATTATTAGAGTTCTATAGTCACTGTACATACTAGTATATCATTAGAGTTCTATAGTCACTGTACATACTAGTATATTATTAGAGTTCTATAGTCACTGTATATACTAGTATATTATTAGAGTTCTATAGTCACTGTACATACTAGTATATCATTAGAGTTCTATAGTCACTGTACATACTAGTATATTATTAGAGTTCTATAGTCACTGTATATACTAGTATATTATTAGAGTTCTATAGTCACTGTATATACTAGTATATTATTAGAGTTCTATATCATTAGAGTTCTATAGTCACTGTACATACTAGTATATTATTAGAGTTCTATAGTCACTGTACATACTAGTATATTATTAGAGTTCTATAGTCACTGTACATACTAGTATATTATTAGAGTTCTATAGTCACTGTACATACTAGTATATTATTAGAGTTCTATAGTCACTGTACGTACTAGTATATCATTAGAGTTCTATAGTCACTGTATATACTAGTATATCATTAGAGTTCTATAGTCACTGTATATACTAGTATATTATTAGAGTTCTATAGTCACTGTATATACTAGTATATTATTAGAGTTCTATATCATTAGAGTTCTATAGTCACTGTACATACTAGTATATTATTAGAGTTCTATAGTCACTGTACATACTAGTATATTATTAGAGTTCTATAGTCACTGTACATACTAGTATATTATTAGAGTTCTATAGTCACTGTACATACTAGTATATTATTAGAGTTCTAGAGTCACTGTACATACTAGTATATCATTAGAGTTCTATAGTCACGGTACATACTAGTATATTATTAGAGTTCTATAGTCACTGTACATACTAGTATATTATTAGAGTTCTATAGTCACTGTACATACTAGTATATTATTAGAGTTCTATAGTCACTGTACATACTAGTATATTATTAGAGTTCTAGAGTCACTGTACATACTAGTATATTATTAGAGTTCTAGAACATTTGGTATAAATCTTTACTAGAGCGTTGTGTACAGTGTATACAGTGTGTTTGGATATAGTGCCATATAAAGGGAATAGGGATCCATTTTGGACACATTCCATATCTGCCGTCCTGTGTTTCCCCATCAGACATCAGGAAGAATGAGAAGCAGCTGCTGGAGATGGCTGGCTACATCCAGAGTATCAACTCCTCCATCACAACCATCATCCCCACCATGGCAACCATCCTCACCTTCGTGGTCCACACCCTGCTGGGCCTGCCTCTAAGCTCCTCGGAAGTGAGTAGTATACCCAATGCCTAGTCCTAGAACCTAGTCCTAATACCTTGTCCTAATACCTAGACCTAATACCTAGTCCTAATACCTATTCCTAATACCTAGTCCTAATACCTAGTCCTAATACCTGGTTCTAATACCTAGACCTAATACCTAGTCCTAATACCTAGTCCTAATACCTAGTCCTAATACCTAGACCTAATACCTAGTCCTAATACCTAGTCCTAATACCTAGACCTAATACCTAGTCCTAATACCTAGACCTAGTCCTAATACCTAGTCCTAATACCTAGACCTAATACCTAGTCACTATACCTAGACTTAGTCCTAATACCTAGTCCTAATACCTAGTCCTAGTCCTAATACCTATTCCTAATACCTAGTCCTAATACCTAGACCTAATACCTAGTCCTAATACCTAGACCTAATACCTAGTCCTCATACCTGGTCCTAATACCTGGTCCTAATACCTAGTCCTAATACCTAGACCTTGTCCTAATACCTAGACCTAATACCTAGACCTAATACCTAGTCCTAGTCCTAATACCTAGTCCTAATACCTAGTCCTAATACCTAGTCCTAATACCTAGACCTAATACCTAGTCCTAGTCCTAATACCTAGTCCTAATACCTAGACCCAATACCTAGTCCTAATACCTAGTCCTAATACCTAGATCTAATACCTAGTCCTAATACCTAGACCCAATACCTAGTCCTAATACCTAGTCCTAATACCTAGATCTAATACCTAGTCCTAGTCCTAATACCTAGTCCTAATACCTAGACCTAATACCTAGTCCTAGACCTAATACCTAGACCTAATACCTAGTCCTAATACCTAGTCCTAATACCTAGATCTAATACCTGGTCCTAGTCCTAATACCTAGTCCTAATACCTAGACCTAATACCTAGTCCTAGTCCTAATACCTAGACCTAATACCTAGTCCTAGGCCTAATACCTAGTCCTAGTCCTAATACCTGGTCCTAGTCCTAATACCCAGTCCTAATACCTAGACCTAATACCTAGTCCTAGTCCTAATACCTAGTCCTAATACCTAGATCTAATACCTAGTCCTAGTCCTAATACCTAGTCCTAATACCTAGACCTAATACCTAGTCCTAGACCTAATACCTAGACCTAATACCTAGTCCTAATACCTAGTCCTAATACCTAGATCTAATACCTGGTCCTAGTCCTAATACCTAGTCCTAATACCTAGACCTAATACCTAGTCCTAGTCCTAATACCTAGACCTAATACCTAGTCCTAGGCCTAATACCTAGTCCTAGTCCTAATACCTGGTCCTAGTCCTAATACCCAGTCCTAATACCTAGACCTAATACCTAGTCCTAGTCCTAATACCTAGTCCTAATACCTAGACCTAGTCCTAATACCTAGTCCTAATACCTGGTCCTAATACCTAGTCCTAATACCTAGTCCTAATACCTGGTCAAAATACCTGGTCCTAATACCTAGACCTAATACCTGGTCCTAATACCTAGACCTAATACCTAGACCTAATACCTAGTCCTAATACCTAGACCTAATACCTAGTCCTAATACCTAGACCTAGTCCTAATACCTAGTCCTAATACCTAGACCTAATACCTAGTCCTAATACCTAGACTTAGTCCTAATACCTAGTCCTAATACCTAGTCCTAGTCCTAATACCTAGTCCTAATACCTAGACCTAGTCCTAATACCTGGTCCTAATACCTAGTCCTAATACCTAGACCTAATACCTAGACCTAATACCTAGTCCTAATACCTAGACCTAATACCTGGTCCTAATACCTGGTCCTAATACCTGGTCCTAATACCTAGACCTAATACCTGGTCCTAATACCTGGTCCTAATACCTGGTCCTAATACCTAGACCTAATACCTGGTCCTAATACCTGGTCCTAATACCTGGTCCTAATACCTAGTCCTAATACCTAGACCTAATACCTAATCGCCATCTTGTTTTTACCAGGCTGTTACCCTAATCGCCATCTTGTTTTTACCAGGCTGTTACCCTAATCGCCATCTTGTTTTTACCAGGCTGTTACCCTAATCGCCATCTTGTTTTTACCAGGCTGTTACCCTAATCGCCATCTTGTTTTTACCAGGCTTTTACCACAATCGCCATCTTTAACTCCATGCGGTTCTCCCTGGGTTTGCTGCCGTTCTCTGTCAAAGCCATAGCCGAGGGACTGGTATCGCTAGCCCGGCTAAAGGTGAGCCTCCTCTCCTTTAAAACATTATCAATCATCAACTTCATCCTCTTACCGTATATCATGAAGCACATGTGTCCTAAGCATTTCTGTTATCAGTCTCTTTGTATCGTGAAGATAAGCTCTGTGTGTTTACTGTGTGTGTGTGTGTGTGTGTGTGTGTGTGTGGGTTTGTATACTTTGTATGTGTGTAAATCTACATGTTTACATTTGTGATTTTTTGTGTGTGTGTGTGCCTGCGTGTGTGCCTGCATGTGTGCCTGGGGGTGGGGGGGTGGATGTGTTTGTGTGTGTGTGTGTGTGTGTGCCTGCTTGTGTGTGTGTGTGTGTGTGTGGGGGGGGGGGGGTTGTGTATGTGTGTGTGTGTGCGTGTCCACTCTGTGTGTGTGGGGGGGGGGTTGTGTATGGGTGTGTGCGTGTCCACTCTCTCTGTGTGTGTGTGTGTGTGTGTGGGGGGGGGGGGGGGGGTGCGTGTGTGGGTGTGTGCGTGTGTGGGTGTGTGCGTGTATGGGTGTGTGCGTGTGTGTGCGTGTCCACTCTCTGTGTGTGTGTGTGTGTAGAAACTGCTGATGACACAGAACCCAGACTCGTACCTGGTCCAGAGACACGGGTCCTCCTCGGCCCTGGTCATGGAGAAAGCAACATTCACCTGGGCCAGGCCTGAAGGACAGACAACCACTACGGCACCAGGCACCACAGCCTCTCTGAAGGGAGGGAAGGTGGAACCACAGGGCCAGAACGGGACTCACACACCGGGCAAGACCGAGGCCAAGCCCACCCTGAGAAACATCTCCTTCAACCTGCCTAAGGTAGGTGCTGGTTGGGGTTAGATAGGGTTTATGATTGGGTGAGATGGGATGAGTGGGGTCTGGGTTAGATAATGCTTTTGATTGGGTTAGATGGGGTGAGCGGGGTCTGGGTTAGATAGGGCTTTTGATTGGGTTAGAATGGGTGAGTGGGGTCAGAGTTAGATGAGGTAAGCAGGGGTCAGAGTTAATATAGGTTAAGCAGGGGTCAGAGTTAGATGAGGTAAGCAGGGGTCAGAAATAGATGAGGTAAGCAAGGGTCAGAGTTAGATGAGGTAAGCAGGGGTCAGAGTTAGATGAGGTAAGCATGGGTCAGAGTTAGGTGGGTTAAGCAGGGGTCAGAGTTAATATAGGTTAAGCAGGGGTCAGAGTTAGATGAGGTAAGCAGGGGTCAGAGTTAGATGAGGTAAGCAGGGGTCAGAGTTAGATGAGGTAAGCAGGGGTCAGAGTTAGATGAGGTAAGCAGGGGTCAGAGTTAGATGAGGTAAGCAGGGGTCAGAGTTAGATGAGGTAAGCAGGGGTCAGAGTTAAGATGGGGTAAGCCGGGGTCAGAGTTCGGTGGGATTAGCAGAGGTCGGAGTTATGTGATTGATTACTGATGACTGTTTGCCTTTTTAGGGAAACCTGCTTGGTATCTGTGGGAACGTGGGAAGTGGGAAGACATCGCTGATATCGAGCATCTTAGAACAGGTTCAAAGTGTTTGTTACCATTTATCAGTTACATGTTCACGGATACAAACAACACAGAGAATACATGCATCACTATGACTGAGGCAGACATGGTCAAATGAATTGTCTCATCCACAGATTCTGCCAAAAAGTGTATTAAATAATGTTTTGTGTTGCGTGATATGTTCCCCAGATGCACCTGCAGCATGGTTCAGTCACAGCAGACGGAGAGTTTGCCTACGTTTCCCAGCAGGCCTGGATCTTCCACGGTACGGTCCAAGACAATATCCTGATGGGGGAACCCTTCAACCAGACCAGGTAGTGTTACTGTTCTCCTTTACTGTACCTGGCCAGGTAATGTTACTGTGGTCTGTTCTCCTTTACCTGGCCAGGTAATGTTACTGTTACTGTTCTCCTTTACTTTACCTGGCCAGGTAATGTTACTGTGGTCTGTTCTCCTTTACTTTACCTGGCCAGGTAATGTTACTGTGGTCTGTTCTCCTTTACCTGACCAGGTAATGTTACTGTGGTCTGTTCTCCTTTACTTTACCTGGCCAGGTAATGTTACTGTGGTCTGTTCTCCTTTACTTTACCTGGCCAGGTAATGTTACTGTGGTCTGTTCTCCTTTACCTGGCCAGGTAATGTTACTGTTACTGTTCTCCTTTACTTTACCTGGTCAGGTACTGTTACTATGGTCTGTTCTCCTTTGCTTTACCTGGCCAGGTAATGTTACTGTGGTCTGTTCTCCTTTACTTTACCTGGCCAGGTAATGTTACTGTGGTCTGTTCTCCTTTACCTGGCCAGGTAATGTTACTATGGTCTGTTCTCCTTTACTTTACCTGGCCAGGTAATGTTACTGTGGTCTGTTCTCCTTTACCTGGCCAGGTAATGTTACTATGGTCTGTTCTCCTTTACTTTACCTGGCCAGGTAATGTTACTATGGTCTGTTCTCCTTTACTTTACCTGGCCAGGTAATGTTACTATGGTCTGTTCTCCTTTACTTTACCTGGCCAGGTAATGTTACTATGGTCGGTTCTCCTTTACTTTACCTGGCCAGGTAATGTTACTGTGGTCTGTTCTCCTTTACTTTACCTGGCCAGGTAATGTTACTATGGTCTGTTCTCCTTTACTTTACCTGGCCAGGTAATGTTACTATGGTCTGTTCTCCTTTACTTTACCTGGCCAGGTAATGTTACTGTGGTCTGTTCTCCTTTACCTGGCCAGGTAATGTTACTGTGGTCTGTTCTCCTGTACCTGGTCAGGTAATGTTACTGTGGTCTGTTCTCCTGTACCTGGCCAGGTAATGTTACGGTGGTCTGTTCTCCTTTACTTTACCTGGCCAGGTAATGTTACTGTGGTCTGTTCTCCTTTACCTGGTCAGGTAATGTTACTGTGGTCTGTTCTCCTTTACCTGGCCAGGTAATGTTACTATGGTCTGTTCTCCTTTACTTTACCTGGCCAGGTAATGTTACTGTGGTCTGTTCTCCTTTACTTTACCTGGTCAGGTAATGTTACTGTGGTCTGTTCTCCTTTACCTGGCCAGGTAATGTTACTATGGTCTGTTCTCCGTTACTGTACCTGGCCAGGTAATGTTACTATGGTCTGTTCTCCTTTACTGTACCTGGCCAGGTAATGTTACTATGGTCTGTTCTCCTTTACCTGGCCAGGTAATGTTACTGTGGTCTGTTCTCCTTTACCTGGCCAGGTAATGTTACTATGGTCTGTTCTCCTTTACTGTACCTGGCCAGGTAATGTTACTATGGTCTGTTCTCCTTTACCTGGCCAGGTAATGTTACTGTGGTCTGTTCTCCTTTACCTGGCCAGGTAATGTTACTATGGTCTGTTCTCCTTTACTGTACCTGGCCAGGTAATGTTACTATGGTCTGTTCTCCTTTACCTGGCCAGGTAATGTTACTATGGTCTGTTCTCCTTTACCTGGCCAGGTAATGTTACTATGGTCTGTTCTCCTTTACTGTACGTGGCCAGGTAATGTTACTATGGTCTGTTCTCCTTTACCTGGCCAGGTAATGTTACTATGGTCTGTTCTCCTTTACTGTACCTGGCCAGGTAATGTTACTATGGTCTGTTCTCCTTTACTTTACCTGGCCAGGTTATATTATTATTGTTAGGTTCTAACTCTCTGAGTAAATGACTCAACGGACAAGGAAAGCTTCACAGAGTTGAATTCTTCCCAAAGGGTTGATACAGCTGCATCCAGAGAACACGTTTCCACCACCAGTATATCCTCCTTCTCTCCAATCCTTACATATTTTACGGTTCGACAGGAAGACGGAGTGATTAATAAACCATTCTGTCTCCCTTCAGTTAACCTGACCTAACATCAATCCCCTTGATGGCTAATCCAAAACTCTCCACCCGTATCACCTCCCGTGACTTCCTCCTGTCAACTCAGCACATTCCAACGCCATCTGGCTCGAACAGATAACCAATTACTTCTGATGTAACAACCAGTCTCCATCACCCCTCAGATACTATAGTATTACTGATGTACCAACCAGTCTCTATCACCCCTCAGATACTATAGTATTACTGATGTACCAACCAGTCTCTATCACCCCTCAGATACTATAGTATTACTACAACCAGTCTCTATCACCCCTCAGATACTATAGTATTACTGATGTACCAACCAGTCTCTATCACCCCTCAGATACTATAGTATTACTGATGTACCAACCAGTCTCTATCACCCCTCAGATACTATAGTATTACTGATGTACCAACCAGTCTCTATCACCCCTCAGATACTATAGTATTACTGATGTACCAACCAGTCTCTAGCACCCCTCAGATACTATAGTATTACTGATGTACCAACCAGTCTCTATCACCCCTCAGATACTATAGTATTACTGATGTACCAACCAGTCTCTATCACCCCTCAGATACTATAGTATTACTACAACCAGTCTCTATCACCCCTCAGATACTATAGTATTACTACAACCAGTCTCTCTCACCCCTCAGATACTATAGTATTACTGATGTACCAACCAGTCTCTATCACTCCTCAGATACTATAGTATTACTGATGTACCAACCAGTCTCTATCACCCCTCAGATACTATAGTATTACTGATGTACAACCAGTCTCTATCACACCTCAGATACTATAGTATTACTGATGTACCAACCAGTCTCTATCACCCCTCAGATACTATAGTATTACTGATGTACCAACCAGTCTCTAGCACCCCTCAGATACTATAGTATTACTACAACCAGTCTCTATCACCCCTCAGATACTATAGTATTACTGATGTACCAACCAGTCTCTATCACCCCTCAGATACTATAGTATTACTGATGTACCAACCAGTCTCTATCACCCCTCAGATACTATAGTAATACTTCTGATGTATAATGTCTCTAGTATTGCAATGTTTTAAGTTTAACCCAGAATCCAACACTATGGTCTGTTCTCCTTTACTTTACCTGGCCAGGTAATGTTACTGTGGTCTGTTGTCCTTTACCTGGCCAGGTAATGTTACTGTGGTCTGTTCTCCTTTACCTGGCCAGGTAATGTTACTGTGGTCTGTTCTCCTTTACCTGGCCAGGTAATGTTACTGTGGTCTGTTCTCCTTTACCTGGCCAGGTAATGTTACTATGGTCTGTTCTCCTTTACTTTACCTGGCCAGGTAATGTTACTGTGGTCTGTTCTCCTTTACTTTACCTGGCCAGGTAATGTTACTGTGGTCTGTTCTCCTTTACTTTACCTGGCCAGGTAATGTTACTATGGTCTGTTCTCCTTTACTTTACCTGGCCAGGTAATGTTACTGTGGTCTGTTCTCCTTTACTTTACCTGGCCAGGTAATGTTACTATGGTCTGTTCTCCTTTACTTTATCTGGCCAGGTAATGTTACTGTGGTCTGTTCTTACCTGGCCAGGTAATGTTACTGTGGTCTGTTCTCCTTTACTTTACCTGGCCAGGTAATGTTACTGTGGTCTGTTTACCTTTGCTTTACCTGGCCAGGTAATGTTACTGTGGTCTGTTCTCCTTTGCTTTACCTGGCCAGGTAATGTTACTGTGGTCTGTTGTCCTTTACCTGGCCAGGTAATATTACTGTGGTCTGTTCTCCTTTACTTTACCTGGCCAGGTAATGTTACTGTGGTCTGTTTACCTTTGCTTTACCTGGCCAGGTAATGTTACTGTGGTCTGTTCTCCTTTACTTTACCTGGCCAGGTAATGTTACTATGGTCTGTTCTCCTTTACTTTATCTGGCCAGGTAATGTTACTGTGGTCTGTTCTTACCTGGCCAGGTAATGTTACTGTGGTCTGTTCTCCTTTACTTTACCTGGCCAGGTAATGTTACTGTGGTCTGTTTACCTTTGCTTTACCTGGCCAGGTAATGTTACTGTGGTCTGTTCTCCTTTGCTTTACCTGGCCAGGTAATGTTACTGTGGTCTGTTGTCCTTTACCTGGCCAGGTAATATTACTGTGGTCTGTTCTCCTTTACTTTACCTGGCCAGGTAATGTTACTGTGGTCTGTTTACCTTTGCTTTACCTGGCCAGGTAATGTTACTGTGGTCTGTTCTCCTTTGCTTTACCTGGCCATGTTTAGGGTCACCACAACAGTGGTTGTGGTAGAGTGGCTGGACCTGTTCTGCTTCAGACTACCACATGACCGTGTGTGTTATGTCATCGGGTGGAAGATTGGCAGAGCTTTTGTCAGGAACAGAGCAGAGGCTAATCAGTGACTGTAGAGGAAGTCTATCCTCAGTTTACCCCATGGAGGCTGATCCCGTCCAGCCTATCCCTGGCTAGATAAATACTGTATGTGCTCTTTTAGTCCTTCTAGTAGATAGTACAGTATTCAGGACATTTCACCTCAACAATTCCACAGGACTATCAGCTGTTTTAGTATCTTAACCCATGTTGTTCTCCTGAATGAATGAATCCCTGATAACCATGTTGTTCTCCTGAATGAATGAATCCCTGATAACCCATGTTGTTCTCCTGAATGAATGAATCCCTGATAACCATGTTGTTCACCTGAATGAATGAATCCCTGATAACCATGTTGTTCTCCAGAATGAATCCCTGATAACCATGTTGTTCTCCAGAATGAATCCCTGATAACCATGTTGTTCACCTGAATGAATCCCTGATAACCATATTGTTCTCCAGAATGAATCCCTGATAACCCATGTTGTTCACCTGAATGAATCCCTGATAACCATGTTGTTCTCCAGAATGAATCCCTGATAACCATGTTGTTCTCCTGAATGAATGAATCCCTGATAAGCCATGTTGTTCACCTGAATGAATCCCTGATAACCATGTTGTTCTCCAGAATGAATCCCTGATAACCATGTTGTTCTCCAGAATGAATCCCTGATAACCATGTTGTTCTCCAGAATGAATCCCTGATAACCATGTTGTTCTCCTGAATGAATGAATCCCTGATAACCATGTTGTTCTCCAGAATGAATCCCTGATAACCATGTTGTTCTCCTGAATGAATCCATGTTAACCATGTTGTTCTCCAGAATGAATCCCTGATAACCATGTTGTTCACCTGAATGAATCCCTGATAACCATGTTGTTCTCCTGAATGAATGAATCCTGGATAACCATGTTGTTCTCCTGAATGAATCCCTGATAACCATGTTGTTCTCCAGAATGAATCCCTGATAACCATGTTGTTCTCCAGAATGAATCCCTGATAACCATGTTGTTCTCCAGAATGAATCCCTGATAACCATGTTGTTCTCCAGAATGAATCCCTGATAACCATGTTGTTCTCCAGAATGAATCCCTGATTACCCATGTTGTTCTCCAGAATGAATCCCCGATAACCATGTTGTTCTCCTGAATGAATGAATCCCTGATAACCCATGTTGTTCACCTGAATGAATCCCTGATAACCATGTTGTTCACCTGAATGAATCCCTGATAACCATGTTGTTCTCCAGAATTAATCCCTGATAACCCATGTTGTTCTCCTGAATGAATCCCTGATAACCCATGTTGTTCTCCTGAATGAATGAATCCCTGATAACCATGTTGTTCTCCTGAATGAATGAATCCCTGATAACCATGTTGTTCTCCAGAATGAATCCCCGATAACCATGTTGTTCTCCTGAATGAATGAATCCCTGATAACCATGTTGTTCTCCAGAATGAATCCCTGATAACCAGGTTGTTCTCCTGAATGAATGAATCCCTGATAACCATGTTGTTCTCCTGAATGAATGAATCCCTGATAACCCATGTTGTTCACCTAAATGAATCCCTGATAACCATGTTGTTCTCCAGAATGAATCCCTGATAACCATGTTGTTCTCCAGAATGAATCCCTGATAACCATGTTGTTCTCCATAATGAATCCCCGATAACCACGTTGTTCTCCAGAATGAATTCCTGATAACCATGTTGTTCTCCTGAATGAATGAATCCCTGATAACCCATGTTGTTCACCTGAATGAATCCCTGATAACCATGTTGTTCTCCAGAATGAATCCCTGATAACCCATGTTGTTCTCCTGAATGAATCCCTGATAACCATGTTGTTCTCCAGAATGAATCCCTGATAACCATGTTGTTCTCCAGAATGAATCCCTGATAACCATGTTGTTCTCCAGAATGAATCCCTGATAACCATGTTGTTCTCCACAATGAATCCCTGATAACCCATGTTGTTCTCCTGAATGAATCCCTGATAACCCATGTTGTTCTCCAGAATGAATCCCCGATAACCATGTTGTTCTCCCGAATGAATCCCTGATAACCATGTTGTTCTCCTGAATGAATGAATCCCTGATAACCATGTTGTTCTCCAGAATGAATCCCCGATAACCATGTTGTTCTCCTGAATGAATGAATCCCTGATAACCCATGTTGTTCTCCAGAATGAATCCCTGATAACCCATGTTGTTCACCTGAATAAATCCCTGATAACCATGTTGTTCTCCAGAATGAATCCCTGATAACCCATGTTGTTCTCCTGAATGAATCCCTGATAACCATGTTGTTCTCCTGAATGAATCCCTGATAACCATGTTGTTCTCCAGAATGAATCCCTGATAACCATGTTGTTCTCCAGAATGAATCCCTGATAACCATGTTGTTCTCCAGAATGAATCCCTGATAACCATGTTGTTCTCCAGAATGAATCCCTGATACCCCATGTTGTTCTCCTGAATGAATCCCTGATAACCATGTTGTTCTCCAGAATGTATCCCTGATACCCCATGTTGTTCTCCAGAATGAATCCCTGATAACCCATGTTGTTCTCCAGAATGAATCCCTGATATCCCATGTTGTTCTCCTGAATGAATCCCTGATATCCCATGTTGTTCTCCTGAATGAATCCCTGATAACCATGTTGTTCTCCAGAATGAATCCCTGATATCCCATGTTGTTCTCCAGAATGTATCCCTGATACCCCATGTTGTTCTCCAGAATGAATCCCTGATATCCCATGTTGTTCTCCAGAATGAATCCCTGATATCCCATGTTGTTCTCCAGAATGAATCCCTGATAACCATGTTGTTCTCCAGAATGAATCCCTGATATCCCATGTTGTTCTCCTGAATGAATCCCTGATATCCCATGTTGTTCTCCAGAATGAATCCCTGATAACCATGTTGTTCTCCAGAATGAATCCCTGATATCCCATGTTGTTCTTCTGAATGAATCCCTGATATCCCATGTTGTTCTCCAGAATGAATCCCTGATATCCCATGTTGTTCTCCAGAATGAATCCCTGATATCCCATGTTGTTCTTCTGAATGAATCCCTGATATCCCATGTTGTTCTTCTGAATGAATCCCTGATAACCCATGTTGTTCTCCAGAATGAATCCCTGATATCCCATGTTGTTCTCCAGAATGAATCCCTGATAACCCATGTTGTTCTCCGGAATGAATGAATCCCTGATACCCCATGTTGTTCTCCAGAATGAATCCCTGATATCCCATGTTGTTCTCCAGAATGAATCCCTGATATCCCATGTTGTTCTCCAGAATGAATCCCTGATATCCCATGTTGTTCTCCAGAATGAATCCCTGATAACCATGTTGTTCTCCTGAATGAATCCCTGATAACCATGTTGTTCTCCAGAATGAATCCCTGATATCCCATGTTGTTCTCCAGAATGAATCCCTGATAACCATGTTGTTCTCCAGAATGAAGTGTCTTAATTATTATTGCACATTTCTGTCATTCGTAAAGGTATGACAAAGTCATCAGTGCCTGTAGCCTGATACCAGATCTGGCTATTCTTCCCTATGGCGATCAAACTGAGGTAAGGGCTCACATATATCCAGGGTTTGAGTCGTTCATTTGATGCTCGAGCTCAGAATGCCTTTTGACTTTCAAATAACAGGGCCCGAACCTGGACGCTACCGACTGGGTTTTCTCTGTAGATAGATGAACAGGGCCCGAACCTGGATGCTACCGACTGGGTTTTCTCTGTAGATAGATGAACAGGGCCCGAACCCGGATGCTACCGACTGGGTTTTCTCTGTAGATAGATGAACAGGGCCCGAAACCTGGACGCTACCGACTGGGTTTTCTCTGTAGATAGATGAACAGGGCCCGAACCTGGACGCTACCGACTGGGTTTTCTCTGTAGATAGATGAACAGGGCCGAAACCTAGTCGGTGGCGTCCGGGTTTCTCTGTAGATAGATGAACAGGGCCCGAACCTGGACGCAACCCACTGGGTTTTGTCTGTAGATAGGAGAGCTTGTTTAACTCTATTATATATGAGGTCCTGTAGATAGGTGAGTGATATCTGAACCTGTTCCGTACTGACTGGGTTGTATTGCTGGTTCTGTAGCTAGATGAGGGATGTCTGAACCTGTTCTGTACTGACTGGGTTGTATTACTGGTTCTGTAGATCGATCAGGGATGTCTGAACCTGTTCTGTACTGACTGGGTTGTATTGCTGGTTCAGTAGATAGATGAGGGATGTCTGAAGCTGTTCTCTTCTGACTGGGTTGTATTGCTGGTTCTGTAGATAGGTGAGCGAGGCCTGAACCTGTCTGGGGGTCAGAAGCAGAGGATCAGCCTGGCCAGAGCGGTCTACTCCAACAAAGACATCATCCTGCTGGACGACCCTCTGTCTGCGGTGGACGCCCACGTAGGGAAACACATCTTTGAGGAGTGTATCAAGAAGACCCTGAAGGGGAAGAGTATTATCCTGGTCACCCATCAACTACAGGTAGGGAGTCACTGCTGGTTACTCGTTTCGGAATGTGCAGTTTTTAATTGCGTCTTTGTCTTTATATAATTTAAAGACCTTGTAGCCGTGTCACTCTTGGGTGTATTCATGGTGTGTTCAGGACCTAGGGTTGCAAAAACTTCTCCCAGAGTTCACAGGTTTTTTTCAGAGTTTCTGTTCTGGAAGGATTTCTGTTCTGGAAGGATTCTCGTATAGGAGGGAATAAGGAACGTGAATCTTTCACCTGGGAATCCTTCGACCAGGATTTATGGGAAAAAAAACGGGAGGAATAAAAGAATATCCAGAGTTTTTTAACCAGAAACTCCCTAACAACAGGGTAGAGAACCAATCCAATCCAATATATTGGTCACATGCTTCGTAAAACAACAGGTTAGAGAACCAATCCAATCCAATATATTGGTCACATGCTTCGTAAAACAACAGGGTAGAGAACCAATCCAATCCAATATATTTGTCACATGCTTCGTAAAACAACAGGGTAGAGAACCAATCCAATCCAATATATTGGTCACATGCTTCGTAAAACAACAGGGTAGAGAACCAATCCAATCCAATGTATTTGTCACATGCTTCGTAAAACAACAGGGTAGAGAACCAATCCAATCCAATGTATTTGTCACATGCTTCGTAAAACAACAGGGTAGAGAACCAATCCAATCCAATGTATTTGTCACATGCTTCGTAAAACAACAGGGTAGAGAACCAATCCAATGTATTTGTCACATGCTTCGTAAAACAACAGGGTAGAGAACCAATCCAATCCAATGTATTGGTCACATGCTTCGTAAAACAACAGGGTAGAGAACCAATCCAATGTATTTGTCACATGCTTCGTAAAACAACAGGGTAGAGAACCAATCCAATGTATTTGTCACATGCTTCGTAAAACAACAGGGTAGAGAACCAATCCAATCCAATGTATTGGTCACATGCTTCGTAAAACAACAGGGTAGAGAACCAATCCAATCCAATGTATTGGTCACATGCTTCGTAAAACAACAGGGTAGAGAACCAATCCAATCCAATATATTGGTCACATGCTTCGTAAAACAACAGGGTAGAGAACCAATCCAATCCAATATATTGGTCACATGCTTCGTAAAACAACAGGGTAGAGAACCAATCCAATCCAATATATTGGTCACATGCTTCGTAAAACAACAGGGTAGAGAACCAATCCAATCCAATATATTGGTCACATGCTTCGTAAAACAACAGGGTAGAGAACCAATCCAATCCAATGTATTTGTCACATGCTTCGTAAAACAACAGGGTAGAGAACCAATCCAATCCAATGTATTTGTCACATGCTTCGTAAAACAACAGGGTAGAGAACCAATCCAATCCAATGTATTGGTCACATGCTTCGTAGAACAACAGGGTAGAGAACCAATCCAATCCAATGTATTTGTCACATGCTTCGTAAAACAACAGGGTAGAGAACCAATCCAATCCAATGTATTGGTCACATGCTTCGTAAAACAACAGGGTAGAGAACCAATCCAATCCAATGTATTGGTCACATGCTTCGTAAAACAACAGGGTAGAGAACCAATCCAATCCAATGTATTTGTCACATGCTTCGTAAAACAACAGGGTAGAGAACCAATCCAATCCAATGTATTGGTCACATGCTTCGTAAAACAACAGGGTAGAGAACCAATCCAATCCAATATATTGGTCACATGCTTCGTAAAACAACAGGGTAGAGAACCAATCCAATCCAATGTATTGGTCACATGCTTCGTAAAACAACAGGTGTAGAGAACCAATCCAATGTATTGGTCACATGCTTCGTAAAACAACAGGGTAGAGAACCAATCCAATCCAATGTATTGGTCACATGCTTCGTAAAATAACAGGGTAGAGAACCAATCCAATCCAATGTATTGGTCACATGCTTCGTAAAACAACAGGGTAGAGAACCAATCCAATCCAATGTATTGGTCACATGCTTCGTAAAACAACAGGGTAGAGAACCAATCCAATCCAATGTATTGGTCACATGCTTCGTAAAACAACAGGTGTAGAGAACCAATCCAATCCAATGTATTGGTCACATGCTTCGTAAAACAACAGGTGTAGAGAACCAATCCAATCCAATGTATTGGTCACATGCTTCGTAAAACAACAGGGTAGAGAACCAATCCAATCCAATGTATTGGTCACATGCTTCGTAAAACAACAGGTGTAGAGAAACAATCCAATCCAATGTATTGGTCACATGCTTCGTAAAACAACAGGGTAGAGAACCAATCCAATCCAATGTATTGGTCACATGCTTCGTAAAACAACAGGGTAGAGAACCAATCCAATCCAATGTATTGGTCACATGCTTCGTAAAACAACAGGTGTAGAGAACCAATCCAATCCAATGTATTGGTCACATGCTTCGTAAAACAACAGGGTAGAGAACCAATCCAATCCAATGTATTGGTCACATGCTTCGTAAAACAACAGGGTAGAGAACCAATCCAATCCAATATATTGGTCACATGCTTCGTAAAACAACAGGTGTAGAGAACCAATCCAATCCAATATATTGGTCACATGCTTCGTAAAACAACAGGTGTAGAGAACCAATCCAATCCAATGTATTGGTCACATGCTTCGTAAAACAACAGGTGTAGAGAACCAATCCAATCCAATGTATTGGTCACATGCTTCGTAAAACAACAGGTGTAGAGAACCAATCCAATCCAATGTATTGGTCACATGCTTCGTAAAACAACAGGTGTAGAGAACCAATCCAATCCAATGTATTGGTCACATGCTTCGTAAAACAACAGGTGTAGAGAACCAATCCAATCCAATGTATTGGTCACATGCTTCGTAAAACAACAGGTGTAGAGAACCAATCCAATCCAATGTATTGGTCACATGCTTCGTAAAACAACAGGGTAGAGAACCAATCCAATCCAATGTATTGGTCACATGCTTCGTAAAACAACAGGTGTAGAGAACCAATCCAATCCAATGTATTGGTCACATGCTTCGTAAAACAACAGGTGTAGAGAACCAATCCAATCCAATGTATTGGTCACATGCTTCGTAAAACAACAGGTGTAGAGAACCAATCCAATCCAATATATTGGTCACATGCTTCGTAAAACAACAGGTGTAGAGAACCAATCCAATCCAATATATTGGTCACATGCTTCGTAAAACAACAGGTGTAGAGAACCAATCCAATCCAATATATTGGTCACATGCTTCGTAAAACAACAGGTGTAGAGAACCAATCCAATCCAATGTAATGGTCACATGCTTCGTAAAACAACAGGTGTAGAGAACCAATCCAATCCAATGTATTGGTCACATGCTTCGTAAAACAACAGGGTAGAGAACCAATCCAATCCAATGTATTGGTCACATGCTTCGTAAAACAACAGGTGTAGAGAACCAATCCAATCCAATGTAATGGTCACATGCTTCGTAAAACAACAGGGTAGAGAACCAATCCAATGTATTGGTCACATGCTTCGTAAAATAACAGGTGTAGAGAACCAATCCAATCCAATGTATTGGTCACATGCTTCGTAAAACAACAGGTGTAGAGAACCAATCCAATCCAATGTATTGGTCACATGCTTCGTAAAACAACAGGGTAGAGAACCAATCCAATCCAATATATTGGTCACATGCTTCGTAAAACAACAGGTGTAGAGAACCAATCCAATCCAATGTATTGGTCACATGCTTCGTAAAACAACAGGGTAGAGAACCAATCCAATCCAATGTATTGGTCACATGCTTCGTAAAACAACAGGGTAGAGAACCAATCCAATCCAATGTATTTGTCACATGCTTCGTAAAACAACAGGTGTAGAGAACCAATCCAATGTATTGGTCACATGCTTCGTAAAACAACAGGTGTAGAGAACCAATCCAATCCAATGTATTGGTCACATGCTTCGTAAAACAACAGGGTAGAGAACCAATCCAATCCAATGTATTGGTCACATGCTTCGTAAAACAACAGGTGTAGAGAAACAATCCAATCCAATGTATTGGTCACATGCTTCGTAAAACAACAGGGTAGAGAACCAATCCAATCCAATGTATTGGTCACATGCTTCGTAAAACAACAGGGTAGAGAACCAATCCAATCCAATGTATTGGTCACATGCTTCGTAAAACAACAGGTGTAGAGAACCAATCCAATCCAATGTATTGGTCACATGCTTCGTAAAACAACAGGTGTAGAGAACCAATCCAATCCAATGTATTGGTCACATGCTTCGTAAAACAACAGGTGTAGAGAACCAATCCAATCCAATGTATTGGTCACATGCTTCGTAAAACAACAGGGTAGAGAACCAATCCAATCCAATGTATTGGTCACATGCTTCGTAAAACAACAGGGTAGAGAACCAATCCAATCCAATGTATTGGTCACATGCTTCGTAAAACAACAGGTGTAGAGAACCAATCCAATCCAATATATTGGTCACATGCTTCGTAAAACAACAGGTGTAGAGAACCAATCCAATCCAATATATTGGTCACATGCTTCGTAAAACAACAGGTGTAGAGAACCAATCCAATCCAATGTATTGGTCACATGCTTCGTAAAACAACAGGTGTAGAGAACCAATCCAATCCAATGTATTGGTCACATGCTTCGTAAAACAACAGGTGTAGAGAACCAATCCAATCCAATGTATTGGTCACATGCTTCGTAAAACAACAGGTGTAGAGAACCAATCCAATCCAATGTATTGGTCACATGCTTCGTAAAACAACAGGTGTAGAGAACCAATCCAATCCAATGTATTGGTCACATGCTTCGTAAAACAACAGGTGTAGAGAACCAATCCAATCCAATGTATTGGTCACATGCTTCGTAAAACAACAGGTGTAGAGAACCAATCCAATCCAATGTAATGGTCACATGCTTCGTAAAACAACAGGTGTAGAGAACCAATCCAATCCAATGTATTGGTCACATGCTTCGTAAAACAACAGGGTAGAGAACCAATCCAATCCAATGTATTGGTCACATGCTTCGTAAAACAACAGGTGTAGAGAACCAATCCAATCCAATGTAATGGTCACATGCTTCGTAAAACAACAGGGTAGAGAACCAATCCAATCCAATGTATTGGTCACATGCTTCGTAAAATAACAGGTGTAGAGAACCAATCCAATCCAATGTATTGGTCACATGCTTCGTAAAACAACAGGTGTAGAGAACCAATCCAATCCAATGTATTGGTCACATGCTTCGTAAAACAACAGGGTAGAGAACCAATCCAATCCAATATATTGGTCACATGCTTCGTAAAACAACAGGTGTAGAGAACCAATCCAATCCAATGTATTGGTCACATGCTTCGTAAAACAACAGGGTAGAGAACCAATCCAATCCAATGTATTGGTCACATGCTTCGTAAAACAACAGGGTAGAGAACCAATCCAATCCAATGTATTGGTCACATGCTTCGTAAAACAACAGGTGTAGAGAACCAATCCAATCCAATGTATTGGTCACATGCTTCGTAAAACAACAGGTGTAGAGAACCAATCCAATCCAATGTATTGGTCACATGCTTCGTAAAACAACAGGTGTAGAGAACCAATCCAATCCAATGTATTGGTCACATGCTTCGTAAAACAACAGGGTAGAGAACCAATCCAATCCAATGTATTGGTCACATGCTTCGTAAAACAACAGGGTAGAGAACCAATCCAATCCAATGTATTGGTCACATGCTTCGTAAAACAACAGGGTAGAGAACCAATCCAATCCAATATATTGGTCACATGCTTCGTAAAACAACAGGTGTAGAGAACCAATCCAATCCAATGTATTGGTCACATGCTTCGTAAAACAACAGGTGTAGAGAACCAATCCAATCCAATGTATTGGTCACATGCTTCGTAAAACAACAGGTGTAGAGAACCAATCCAATCCAATGTATTGGTCACATGCTTCGTAAAACAACAGGTGTAGAGAACCAATCCAATCCAATGTATTGGTCACATGCTTCGTAAAACAACAGGTGTAGAGAACCAATCCAATCCAATGTATTGGTCACATGCTTCGTAAAACAACAGGTGTAGAGAACCAATCCAATCCAATGTATTGGTCACATGCTTCGTAAAACAACAGGTGTAGAGAACCAATCCAATCCAATATATTGGTCACATGCTTCGTAAAACAACAGGTGTAGAGAACCAATCCAATCCAATGTATTGGTCACATGCTTCGTAAAACAACAGGTGTAGAGAACCAATCCAATCCAATGTATTGGTCACATGCTTCGTAAAACAACAGGGTAGAGAACCAATCCAATCCAATATATTGGTCACATGCTTCGTAAAACAACAGGTGTAGAGAACCAATCCAATCCAATGTATTGGTCACATGCTTCGTAAAACAACAGGGTAGAGAACCAATCCAATCCAATGTATTGGTCACATGCTTCGTAAAACAACAGGGTAGAGAACCAATCCAATCCAATGTATTGGTCACATGCTTCTTAAAACAACAGGTGTAGAGAACCAATCCAATCCAATGTATTGGTCACATGCTTCGTAAAACAACAGGTGTAGAGAACCAATCCAATCCAATGTATTGGTCACATGCTTCGTAAAACAACAGGTGTAGAGAACCAATCCAATCCAATGTATTGGTCACATGCTTCGTAAAACAACAGGGTAGAGAACCAATCCAATCCAATGTATTGGTCACATGCTTCGTAAAACAACAGGGTAGAGAACCAATCCAATCCAATGTATTGGTCACATGCTTCGTAAAACAACAGGTGTAGAGAACCAATCCAATCCAATATATTGGTCACATGCTTCGTAAAACAACAGGTGTAGAGAACCAATCCAATCCAATATATTGGTCACATGCTTCGTAAAACAAAGGTAAAACAATCCAATCCAATATATTGGTCACATGCTTCGTAAAACAACAGGTGTAGAGAACCAATCCAATCCAATGTAATGGTCACATGCTTCGTAAAACAACAGGTGTAGAGAACCAATCCAATCCAATGTATTGGTCACATGCTTCGTAAAACAACAGGGTAGAGAACCAATCCAATCCAATGTATTGGTCACATGCTTCGTAAAACAACAGGTGTAGAGAAACCAATCCAATCCAATGTAATGGTCACATGCTTCGTAAAACAACAGGGTAGAGAACCAATCCAATCCAATGTATTGGTCACATGCTTCGTAAAATAACAGGTGTAGAGAACCAATCCAATCCAATGTATTGGTCACATGCTTCGTAAAACAACAGGTGTAGAGAACCAATCCAATCCAATGTATTGGTCACATGCTTCGTAAAACAACAGGTGTAGAGAACCAATCCAATCCAATGTATTGGTCACATGCTTCGTAAAACAACAGGTGTAGAGAACCAATCCAATCCAATGTATTGGTCACATGCTTCGTAAAACAACAGGTGTAGAGAACCAATCCAATCCAATGTATTGGTCACATGCTTCGTAAAACAACAGGGTAGAGAACCAATCCAATCCAATGTATTGGTCACATGCTTCGTAAAACAACAGGGTAGAGAACCAATCCAATCCAATGTATTGGTCACATGCTTCGTAAAACAACAGGGTAGAGAACCAATCCAATCCAATATATTGGTCACATGCTTCGTAAAACAACAGGTGTAGAGAACCAATCCAATCCAATATATTGGTCACATGCTTCGTAAAACAACAGGTGTAGAGAACCAATCCAATCCAATGTATTGGTCACATGCTTCGTAAAACAACAGGTGTAGAGAACCAATCCAATCCAATGTATTGGTCACATGCTTCGTAAAACAACAGGGTAGAGAACCAATCCAATCCAATGTATTGGTCACATGCTTCGTAAAACAACAGGTGTAGAGAAACAATCCAATCCAATGTATTGGTCACATGCTTCGTAAAACAACAGGGTAGAGAACCAATCCAATCCAATGTATTGGTCACATGCTTCGTAAAACAACAGGGTAGAGAACCAATCCAATCCAATGTATTGGTCACATGCTTCGTAAAACAACAGGTGTAGAGAACCAATCCAATCCAATGTATTGGTCACATGCTTCGTAAAACAACAGGTGTAGAGAACCAATCCAATCCAATGTATTGGTCACATGCTTCGTAAAACAACAGGTGTAGAGAACCAATCCAATCCAATGTATTGGTCACATGCTTCGTAAAACAACAGGGTAGAGAAACAATCCAATCCAATGTATTGGTCACATGCTTCGTAAAACAACAGGGTAGAGAACCAATCCAATCCAATGTATTGGTCACATGCTTCGTAAAACAACAGGGTAGAGAACCAATCCAATCCAATATATTGGTCACATGCTTCGTAAAACAACAGGTGTAGAGAACCAATCCAATCCAATATATTGGTCACATGCTTCGTAAAACAACAGGTGTAGAGAACCAATCCAATCCAATGTATTGGTCACATGCTTCGTAAAACAACAGGTGTAGAGAACCAATCCAATCCAATGTATTGGTCACATGCTTCGTAAAACAACAGGTGTAGAGAACCAATCCAATCCAATGTATTGGTCACATGCTTCGTAAAACAACAGGTGTAGAGAACCAATCCAATCCAATGTATTGGTCACATGCTTCGTAAAACAACAGGTGTAGAGAACCAATCCAATCCAATGTATTGGTCACATGCTTCGTAAAACAACAGGTGTAGAGAACCAATCCAATCCAATGTATTGGTCACATGCTTCGTAAAACAACAGGGTAGAGAACCAATCCAATCCAATGTATTGGTCACATGCTTCGTAAAACAACAGGTGTAGAGAACCAATCCAATCCAATGTATTGGTCACATGCTTCGTAAAACAACAGGTGTAGAGAACCAATCCAATCCAATGTATTGGTCACATGCTTCGTAAAACAACAGGTGTAGAGAACCAATCCAATCCAATATATTGGTCACATGCTTCGTAAAACAACAGGTGTAGAGAACCAATCCAATCCAATATATTGGTCACATGCTTCGTAAAACAACAGGTGTAGAGAACCAATCCAATCCAATATATTGGTCACATGCTTCGTAAAACAACAGGTGTAGAGAACCAATCCAATCCAATGTAATGGTCACATGCTTCGTAAAACAACAGGTGTAGAGAACCAATCCAATCCAATGTATTGGTCACATGCTTCGTAAAACAACAGGGTAGAGAACCAATCCAATCCAATGTATTGGTCACATGCTTCGTAAAACAACAGGTGTAGAGAACCAATCCAATCCAATGTAATGGTCACATGCTTCGTAAAACAACAGGGTAGAGAACCAATCCAATCCAATGTATTGGTCACATGCTTCGTAAAATAACAGGTGTAGAGAACCAATCCAATCCAATGTATTGGTCACATGCTTCGTAAAACAACAGGTGTAGAGAACCAATCCAATCCAATGTATTGGTCACATGCTTCGTAAAACAACAGGGTAGAGAACCAATCCAATCCAATATATTGGTCACATGCTTCGTAAAACAACAGGTGTAGAGAACCAATCCAATCCAATGTATTGGTCACATGCTTCGTAAAACAACAGGGTAGAGAACCAATCCAATCCAATGTATTGGTCACATGCTTCGTAAAACAACAGGGTAGAGAACCAATCCAATCCAATGTATTGGTCACATGCTTCGTAAAACAACAGGTGTAGAGAACCAATCCAATCCAATGTATTGGTCACATGCTTCGTAAAACAACAGGTGTAGAGAACCAATCCAATCCAATGTATTGGTCACATGCTTCGTAAAACAACAGGTGTAGAGAACCAATCCAATCCAATGTATTGGTCACATGCTTCGTAAAACAACAGGGTAGAGAACCAATCCAATCCAATGTATTGGTCACATGCTTCGTAAAACAACAGGGTAGAGAACCAATCCAATCCAATGTATTGGTCACATGCTTCGTAAAACAACAGGGTAGAGAACCAATCCAATCCAATATATTGGTCACATGCTTCGTAAAACAACAGGTGTAGAGAACCAATCCAATCCAATATATTGGTCACATGCTTCGTAAAACAACAGGTGTAGAGAACCAATCCAATCCAATGTATTGGTCACATGCTTCGTAAAACAACAGGTGTAGAGAACCAATCCAATCCAATGTATTGGTCACATGCTTCGTAAAACAACAGGTGTAGAGAACCAATCCAATCCAATGTATTGGTCACATGCTTCGTAAAACAACAGGTGTAGAGAACCAATCCAATCCAATGTATTGGTCACATGCTTCGTAAAACAACAGGTGTAGAGAACCAATCCAATCCAATGTATTGGTCACATGCTTCGTAAAACAACAGGTGTAGAGAACCAATCCAATCCAATGTATTGGTCACATGCTTCGTAAAACAACAGGGTAGAGAACCAATCCAATCCAATGTATTGGTCACATGCTTCGTAAAACAACAGGTGTAGAGAACCAATCCAATCCAATGTATTGGTCACATGCTTCGTAAAACAACATTTTTTTTAATTATAGAAGATAGTGACACAAGGAATAAATCCACAATGAATAACGATAACATGGCTGTATAATATACCAGTACTGAGTCAATGTGCAGGGGTACGAGGTAATAACATGGCTGTATACACTGGCTACCAGTACTGAGTCAATGTGCAGGGGTACGAGGTAATAACATGGCTGTATAATGTACAGGGGTACGAGGTAATAACATGGCTGTATAATATACCAGTACTGAGTCAATGTGCAGGGGTACGAGGTAATAACATGGCTGTATACACTGGCTACCAGTACTGAGTCAATGTGCAGGGGTACGAGGTAATAACATGGCTGTATAATGTACAGGGGTACGAGGTAATAACATGGCTGTATACACTGGCTACCAGTACTGAGTCAATGTACAGGGGTACGAGGTAATAACATGGCTGTATACACTGGCTACCAGTACTGAGTCAATGTGCAGGGGTACGAGGTAATAACATGGCTGTATACACTGGCTACCAGTACTGAGTCAATGTGCAGGGGTACGAGGTAATAACATGGCTGTATAATGTACAGGGGTACGAGGTAATAACATGGCTGTATAATGTACAGGGGTACGAGGTAATAACATGGCTGTATACACTGGCTACCAGTACTGAGTCAATGTGCAGGGGTATGAGGTAATAACATGGCTGTATACACTGGCTACCAGTACTGAGTCAATGTGCAGGGGTACGAGGTAATAACATGGCTGTATACACTGGCTACCAGTACTGAGTCAATGTGCAGGGGTATGAGGTAATAACATGGCTGTATACACTGGCTACCAGTACTGAGTCAATGTGCAGGGGTACGAGGTAATAACATGGCTGTATAATGTACAGGGGTACGAGGTAATAACATGGCTGTATACACTGGCTACCAGTACTGAGTCAATGTGCAGGGGTATGAGGTAATAACATGGCTGTATACACTGGCTACCAGTACTGAGTCAATGTGCAGGGGTACGAGGTAATAACATGGCTGTATACACTGGCTACCAGTACTGAGTCAATGTGCAGGGGTACGAGGTAATAACATGGCTGTATAATGTACAGGGGTACGAGGTAATAACATGGCTGTATACACTGGCTACCAGTACTGAGTCAATGTGCAGGGGTACGAGGTAATAACATGGCTGTATAATGTACAGGGGTACGAGGTAATAACATGGCTTTATACACTGGCTACCAGTACTGAGTCAATGTGCAGGGGTACGAGGTAATAACATGGCTGTATAATGTACAGGGGTACGAGGTAATAACATGGCTGTATACACTGGCTACCAGTACTGAGTCAATGTGCAGGGGTACGAGGTAATAACATGGCTGTATAATGTACAGGGGTACGAGGTAATAACATGGCTGTATACACTGGCTACCAGTACTGAGTCAATGTGCAGGGGTATGAGGTAATAACATGGCTGTATACACTGGCTACCAGTACTGAGTCAATGTGCAGGGGTACGAGGTAATAACATGACTGTATAATGTACAGGGGTACGAGGTAATAACATGGCTGTATACACTGGCTACCAGTACTGAGTCAATGTGCAGGGGTACGAGGTAATAACATGGCTGTATAATGTACAGGGGTACGAGGTAATAACATGGCTGTATACACTGGCTACCAGTACTGAGTCAATGTGCAGGGGTACGAGGTAATAACATGGCTGTATAATGTACAGGGGTATGAGGTAATAACATGGCTGTATACACTGGGTACCAGTACTGAGTCGATGTACAGGGGTACGAGGTAATAGCATGGCTATATACAGGAAGTACCAGTACTGAGTCAATGTGCAGGGGTACGAGGTAATAACATGACTGAATAATGTACAGGGGTACAAGGTAATAGCGTGGCTATATACAGGAAGTACCAGTACCGAGTCAATGTGCAGGGGTACGAGGTAATAACATGGCTGTATACACTGGGTATCAGTACTGAGTCAATGTGCAGGGGTACGAGGTAATAACATGGCTGTATACACCGGCTACCAGTACCGAGTCAATGTGCAGGGGTACAAGGTAATAACATGGCTGTATACACTGGGTACCAGTACTGAGTCAATGTGCAGGGGTACGAGGTAATAACATGACTGAATACACTGGGTATCCGTACTGAGTCAATGTGCAGGGGTACGAGGTAATAACATGGCTATATACACTGGGTACCAGTACTGAGTCAATGTGTAGTGGTACGAGGTAGTTGAGGTAGATATGTACATATAGGGATAAAGTGACTAAGCAACAGGATAGATAATAGACAGTAACAGCAGTGTATGTGATGAGACAAGAGTTGGGTCAATGCAGATAGTCCGGGTGGATACAGTATTTGGTAACTTTACTCTTTACAGCCCTGCATTTAAAATGTAAATAAAGTGGACTTGTTTGTTACTGTTACACACAACATCCCATAATATCAAAGTAGACTACACAGAATGATTTCATGGTTTTGTGCAGATAGTCAGATGCTTCGTGGAGAGACACATCATGTTGTTCTCCAGAATGAACCAGTCACTACGAAGATACAGACTCTCTCCTCTGGTCTCTCCTCTCTCCTCTGGTCTCTCCTCTCCTCTCCCCTCTGGACTTTCATCTTTTCTCTCCTCTGGTCTTTCCTCTCTCCTCTGGTCTCTCCTCTCTCCTCTGGTCTCTCCTCTCCTCTCTCCTCTGGTCTCTCCTCTGGTCTCCCCTCTCCCCTAATTAATCATAAATTAAAATCTGAAATGTCTTGAGTCAATAAGTATTCAATCCCTTTGTTATGGCAAAGCCTAAATAAATTCAGGAGTACAAAAATGTACTTAACAAATCACATAATAAATTGCATGGACTCTATGTGTGCGGAAAATAAATGACTAGCTCATCTCCGTACCCCACACATACAATTATCCGTCAGGTCCCTCAGTGGAGCAGTGAATTTCAAACATAGATTCAACCACAAAGAACAGGTTGTTTTTGCCTCGCGGAGAACGTCACCTAGATGGTAGATGGGTAAAAAATAAAATAAAAAAAGCAGACATTGAATTTGAGGTGAAGTTATTAATTACACTTTGGATGGTGTATCAATACACCCAGTCACTACGAAGATACAGACACCCTTCCTAACTTTGGATGGTGTATCAATACACCCAGTCACTACGAAGATACAGACACCCTTCCTAACTTTGGATGGTGTATCAATACACCCAGTCACTACGAAGATACAGACACCCTTCCTAACTTTGGATGGTGTATCAATACACCCAGTCACTACGAAGATACAGACACCCTTCCTAACTTTGGATGGTGTATCAATACACCCAGTCACTACGAAGATACAGACACCCTTCCTAACTTTGGATGGTGTATCAATACACCCAGTCACTACGAAGATACAGACAACCCTTCCTAACTTTGGATGGTGTATCATACACCCAGTCCACTACGAAGATACAGACACCCTTCCTAACTTTGGATGGTGTATCAATACACCCAGTCACTACGAAGATACAGACACCCTTCCTAACTTTGGATGGTGTATCAATACACCCAGTCACTACGAAGATACAGACACCCTTCCTAACTTTGGATGGTGTATCAATACACCCAGTCACTACGACAGATACAGACACCCTTCCTAACTTTGGATGGTGTATCAATACACCCAGTCACTAACGAAGATACAGACACCCTTCCTAACTTTGGATGGTGTATCAATACCCCAGTCACTACGAAGATACAGACACCCTTCCTAACTTTGGATGGTGTATCAATACACCCAGTCACTACGAAGATACAGACACCCTTCCTAACTTTGGATGGTGTATCAATACACCCAGTCACTACGAAGATACAGACACCCTTCCTAACTTTGGATGGTGTATCAATACACCCAGTCACTACGAAGATACAGACACCCTTCCTAACTTTGGATGGTGTATCAATACACCCAGTCACTACGAAGATACAGGCACCCTTCCTAACTTTGGATGGTGTATCAATACACCCAGTCACTACGAAGATACAGGCACCCTTCCTAACTTTGGATGGTGTATCAATACACCCAGTCACTACGAAGATACAGACACCCTTCCTAACTTTGGATGGTGTATCAATACACCCAGTCACTACGAAGATACAGACACCCTTCCTAACTTTGGATGGTGTATCAATACACCCAGTCACTACGAAGATACAGACACCCTTCCTAACTTTGGATGGTGTATCAATACACCCAGTCACTACGAAGATACAGACACCCTTCCTAACTTTGGATGGTGTATCAATACACCCAGTCACTACGAAGATACAGACACCCTTCCTAACTTTGGATGGTGTATCAATACACCCAGTCACTACGAAGATACAGGCATCCTTCCTTACTCAGTTGCCGGAGAGGAAGGAAACCGCTCAGTGAAGCCAATGGGGACTTTAAAACAGTTACAGAGTTTCATGGCTGTGAAAGGAGAGAACTGAGGATGGGATCAAAAACATTGTAGTTACTCCACAATACTAACTGAGGATGGATCAACAACATTGTAGTTACTCCACAATACTAACCTAATTAACAGAGTGAAAAGAAGGACGGCTGTACAGAATAAAACATATTCGTTGCTTCCAGAGGTAGTTTGTAACTCAGTAGTGGAGTATTGCAACCGAGGACAGGTGCTTTTTACGCGCAATGCTTCAGCACACGGCGGTCCCGTTCTGTGAGCTTGTGTGGCCTACCACTTCACGGTCGAGCCGTTGTTGCTCCTAGACGTTTCAACTTCACAATAACAGCACTTACCAGTTGCCCGGGGCAGCTCTAGCAAGGCAGGAATTTTATGAACTGACTTGTTGGAAAGGTGGCATCCTATTGGCGGTGCCACGTTGAAAGTCACTGAGCTCTTCAGTAAGGCCATTCTACTGCCATTGTTTGTCCATGGAGATTGCATGGCTGTGTGCTCGATGTTGTACACTTCTCAGCAACGAGTGTGGCTGAAATAGCTGAATCCACTGATTTGAAGGTAGAACTGTTTATTTTGGCAGTCCTTTCCCTTTCTCTGTCTGTGGTTCAGATGTATTTTAGTTTGGTCAGTTGATTCAATTGTGAGTTTGATTCCCTTTTGAGTCACATAAGGGTTATGAAAGGGTTTTATTTTATCCAAAGTATGCTAACAGAAAGAGGAACCCGACAGGGATATCCTCTCTCCCCTCCTCAAGTTATTAACGTTACTATTCCCCTCTCTCTCTCTCTCTCTCTCTCTCTCTCTCTCTCTCTCTCTCTCTCTCTCTCTCTCTCTCTCTCTGTCTCTCTCCCTCTCTCTCTCCCTCTCTCTCCCTGTCTCTCTCTCTCTCTCTCTCTCTCTCTCTCTCTCTCTCTCTCTCTCTCTCTCTCTCTGTCTCTCTCTCTCTCTCTCTCTCTCTCTCTCTGTCTCTCTCTCTCTCTCTCTCTCTCTCTCTGTCTCTCTCTCTCTGTCTCTCTCTCTCTCTGTCTCTCTCTCTCTCTCTCTCTCTCTCTCTCTGTCTCTCTCTCTCTCTCTCTCTCTCTCTCTCTCTCTCTCTCTCTCTCTCTCTCTCTCTCTCTCTCTCTCTCTCTCTCGCTCACTCCCCCCCCCTCTCTCTCTATCTGTCTTTGTGTGTATCAGTATCTGGAGTTCTGTGATGAGATACTGGTGTTGGAGAGTGGGAAGATAAAGGAGTCAGGGACACACAAAGCTCTGATGAAAGCTAAAGGCCGATACGCACAGATGATCAACAACTTCCAGATGGAGAATTCACAGGTAAGATCTCCCGTCATCCATCTGGTTTCAGAGCCAATAGATACAGGTAAGATCTCCCGTTATCCATCTCTACCTCTGGTTTCAGAGCCAATAGATACAGGTAAGATCTCCCGTCATCCATCTGGTTTCAGAGCCAATAGATACAGGTAAGATCTCCCGTTATCCATCTCTACCTCTGGTTTCAGAGCCAATAGATACAGGTAAGATCTCCCGTTATCCATCTCTACCTCTGGTTTCAGAGCCAATAGATACAGGTAAGATCTCCCGTTATCCATCTCTACCTCTGGTTTCAGAGCCAATAGATACAGGTAAGATCTCCCGTTATCCATCTGGTTTCAGAGCCAATAGATACAGGTAAGATCTCCCGTTATCCATCTGGTTTCAGAGCCAATAGATACAGGTAAGATCTCCCGTCATCCATCTCTACCTCTGGTTTCAGAGCCAATAGAAACAGTCCGTAAGGGTGGAGCCAAGAGGAACTGTCATGTTTTATTATTCATTCATTGACGACAGCAACAAACAACCAATTCAATCACTATCCAATAACATCGTTAGGATCGGTCCTCCTGAAGGAGACTATTCCCAGTCTAGATATCATGGTTTAGTCTAGTTTATTAGGATCAGTCCTCCTGAAGGAGACTATGTCCAGTCTAGATATCATGTATCATGTTTTAGTCTAGTTTATTAGGATCCCCATTAGCTGTTGCACATGCTGCCACTTCTCTTCCTGGGTTTTCCACACAAAACATCAAATACACAGTCGTATACTGTATTGTCAAGACTCTCGAGAGACGTCAATAAATATATTTCTCCTACATTAATGTATATCACTTAATCCTGTACGTTAGGAACAACCTGAGGAGCAGCCGACACAACCAGACCCCATCGACACGAAGGAGAAGAACCTGGATGATCACAAGGGAAAAGGACTAGAAAACCCAGGTTTGATAAGCTTGAGATCCATTCATATCTCAACATAGACACGGTCTGTTCTCCACATCCTGTATGTATGATAAGCTTGAGATCCATTCATATCTCAACATAGACACGGTCTGTTCTCCACATCCTGTATGTATGATAAGCTAGAGATCCATTCATATCTCAACATAGACACGGTCTGTTCTCCACATCCTGTATGTATGATAAGCTAGAGATCCATTCATATCTCAACATAGACACGGTCTGTTCTCCACATCCTGTATGTATGATAAGCTAGAGATCCATTCATATCTCAACATAGACACGGTCTGTTCTCCACATCCTGTATGTATGATAAACTAGAGATCCATTCATATCTCAACATAGACACGGTCTGTTCTCCACATCCTGTATGTATGATAAACTAGAGATCCATTCATATCTCAACATAGACACGGTCTGTTCTCCACATCCTGTATGTATGATAAGCTAGCTGTAATACTATTGGAAACAAAAGGTTTTTGTTCTCGTGTCTTGTTTCATACATTACATTCTTATATGTAGCTCTGCGTGAAAAGGTCTGTTGTGTGTCATTACTGGGATTTAAGTCACGTCTTTTTTCTCTCCGACAGCTTTTGACATGTCTGATGAGAAACCAGACGAGTCGGGAGGAAGTCGATCGGTATCACATGACGTCAGCGGTAATTTTAGTCCTCCATTCCTTCACATTCTAATCCTCAAACTGTATTATTATGGCTGTACAAAGTGTGACATTTTAAATGAACAAATCAATTAATTCTATCAACATGATGTTTGTTGTTGTTTATTATGTTTGTTGTTGTTGCTGTTGCTGTTGATGATGTCTGTTGATATTTGTTGTTGTTGTTTATTATGGTTGTTGTTTATTATGTTGTTGTTGATGATGCCTGTTTATATTTTTTGTTGTTTATTATGGTTGTTGTTGTTTTGTTATGGTTGTTGTTATTGCTGTTGCTGTTGATAGTTGTTGTTGTTGTTGTTGTTGTTGTCTGGTAGAGTCTAAGGACCAGCTGGTGACTCAGGAGGGTTCTCAGGAGGGTTCTGTTGCCTGGAGGACCTACCACCAGTACTGTAAAGCTGCAGGAGGTTAGGTCTCTCCTCTCTCCTCTGGTCTCTCCTCTGGTCTCTCCTCTGGTCTCTCCTCTCTCCTCTGGTCTCTCCTCTCTCCTCTGGTCTCTCCTCTGGTCTCTCCTCTGGTCTCTCCTCTCTCCTCTGGTCTCTCCTCTCTCCTCTGGTCTCTCCTCTCTCCTCTGGTCTCTCCTATGGTGTCTCCTCTGGTCTCTCCTCTCTCTGGTTTCTCCTCTGGTCTCTCCACTGGTCTCTTCTCTGGTCTCCCCTATCCCCTCTTCTCTGGTGTCTCCTCTGGTCTCTCCTCTGGTCTCTCCCCTTTCCTTTTGTCTCTCCTCTGGTGTCTCCTCTTGTCTCTGGTGTCTCCTCTGGTGTCTCTTCTGGTCTCTCCTCTAGTCTCTCCTCTCTCCTCTGGTGTCTCCTCTGTTGTCTCCTCTGGTCTCTCCTCTGGTCTCTCCTCTCCCCTCTCCTTTGGTCTCTCCTCTGGTGTCTCCTCTGGTGTCTTCTCTTGTCTCTCCTCTAGTCTCTCCTCTCTCCTCTTGTCTCTCCTCTAGTCTCTCCTCTAGTCTCTCCTCTTGTGTCTCCTCTGGTCTCTGCTCTGGTCTCTCCTCTCTCCTCTGGTCTCTCCTTTCTCCTCTGGTCTCTCCTCTCCTCTCTCCTCTGGTCTCTCCTCTGATCTCCCCTCTCCTCTCCCCTCTGGTCTTTCATCTTTTCTCTCCTCTGGTCTTTCCTCTCTCCTCTGGTCTCTCCTCTCTCCTCTGGTCTCTCCTCTCCTCTCTCCTCTGGTCTTTCCTCTCTCCTCTGGTCTCTCCTCTCTCCTCTGGTCTCTCCTCTCCTCTCCCCTCTGGTCTTTCATCTCCTCTCCCCTCTGGTCTTTCATCTTTTCTCTCCTCTGGTCTCTCCTCTCTCCTCTGGTCTCTCCTCTCTCCTCTGGTCTCTCCTCTCCTCTCTCTTCTGGTCTCTCCTCTGGTCTCCCCTCTCCTCTCCCCTCTGGTCTTTCATCTTTTCTCTCCTCTGGTCTTTCCTCTCTCATCTGGTCTCTCCTCTTGATATTTTTTTTCTTGTTTTTTTTCTCCTTCATTTAACCAGGTAAGCTAGTTAATAATAAGAACAAGTTCTCATTTACAATTGTCTCTGATCTCTCATCTTTTCTCTCCTCCCGTCTCTCCTCTCTCATCTGGTCTCTCCTCTCTCATCTGGTCTCTCCTCTCTCCTCTGGTCTCTCATCTTTTCTCTCCTCTGGTCTCTCCTCTCCCCTCTGGTCTCTCGTCTGGTCTCTGATCTTTTCTCTCCTCTGGTCTCACCTCTGGTGTCTCTGGTCTCCAGGGTACATACTGCTGTCTCTCATCATCATCATCTTCATCTGCTTGGTGGGGACCACTGCCTTCAGCAACTGGTGGCTCAGCTACTGGCTGGAGCAGGGATCAGGGGTAAGTCTACTGTAGTGACTTTTCCTTATGTTTTTAAATGTTTGTCAATTGACCCTTCGCTAGGCCCCTACCCCCTTTGGTTACTATAGCAACCTCTGACAACATTTTCTCTGGAAGACCAATTCATCACTCAAACCACTGGGGGAAATCCCCCTTACAATGATGACGATGAAGACCAATTCATCACTCAAACCACTGGGCGAAATCCCCATTACAATGATGATGATGAAGACTAAATTCATCACTCAAACCACTGGCGAAATCCCCCTTACAATGATGACGATGAAGACTAAATTCATCACTCAAACCACTGGGCAAAATCCCCCTTACAATGATGACGATGAAGACTAAATTCATCACTCAAACCACTGGCAAAATCGCCCTTACAATGATGACGATGAAGACCAATTCATCACTCAAACCACTGGGAGAAATCCCCCTTACAATGATGACGATGAAGACTAAATTCATCACTCAAACCACTGGCAAAATCCCCCTTACAATGATGACGATGAAGACTAAATTCATCACTCAAACCACTGGCGAAATCCCCCTTACAATGATGACGATGAAGACTAAATTCATCACTCAAACCACTGGGAGAAATCCCCCTTACAATGATGACGATGAAGACTAAATTCATCACTCAAACCACTGGCAAAATCGCCCTTACAATGATGACGATGAAGACTAAATTCATCACTCAAACCACTGGGAGAAATCCCCCTTACAATGATGACGATGAGGACTAAATTCATCACTCAAACCACTGGCAAAATCCCCCTTACAATGATGACGATGAAGACTAAATTCATCACTCAAACCACTGGCGAAATCCCCCTTACAATGATGACGATGAAGACTAAATTCATCACTCAAACCACTGGGAGAAATCCCCCTTACAATGATGACGATGAAGACCAATTCATCACTCAAACCACTGGCGAAATCCCCAGATGAAATGAAACCCTTGTTAATCAGAAGACACCTGGGTATGTTGTAATGGACTGGTATTACAATTTATTCACGGGAAACCTGTAAAATGATGTTTTGTTTTGCTGTCAGCAAGCAGTCAAAGCTATAACTGCTTTTGGAAGCTAACTGTTGCTCTCAAATTTGCATCATGATGATAGCAGATGAGAGTTGTATTCATAACATGGCTAACTTAGCTAACTAACATATATTTTGCGAAAACATGTTATATTGAGTGGCTAGCTCGTGTTATCAAAGTTTGGTGGTCAATGAGACTGAGAGCTAGCTAACCAGCGGAGCTAGCAAACAATGTAACGAAAGTATAATTTCGGATTTAAAAAAACACTAACATCAACAGGCTTTTCAGGAATCATAGTAGCAAGTACCGCTTGGTGCACTCTTAAATTATTTTGCCGTTTAAAATATTTATGTTTTGAAGAGAACTCAGTGTTTTCTGCCATTTCCCTTACTGGCTTTCATGCATTTGAAACGTGAGCTTGTCTGAGATGTTGGACTCGACGACAGTTGCTATCTATTGGAGCGCTGCGATTGGTTTTCCCAAAGAATTCTCAATTGTATCAACAGTTTGTCCTATTTTAGCAGATCAGATTACATCTGTGGCTAGCACAAGTAAAACATGTAACAGAACATTCTGCATATGTTTTTATAGTTAAAACATTCTTAGTACCTTGCACAGTAACTAAGCCAAACTAACAGGCTCTTTAACGTGTGATTTCAGACAGCGAACGTGTCGAATTCCACCGCAGGGAACATCTCCCTGAACCCTGACCTGAGCTTCTACCAGATGATTTACGGCCTGGTGGTGGTGGCCATGCTGGTCTTCAGCTTCATCAAGGGCTACTCTTTCACCAAAGTCACGTTGCACGCATCCTCCAAGCTACACGACACCATGTTCAGAAACGTAACTACCACACACAACACCACTGTTATCAATCACACTACCACACAACACCACTGTTATCAGTCACACTACCACACAACACCACTGTTATCAATCCCACTACCACACAACACCACTGTTATCAATCACACTACCACACAACACCACTGTTATCAATCACACTACCACACAACACCACTCTTGTCAATTGTATTGAAAAGGGACGAGGGAGAGGGACAGTGAGGGATGATCACCAAACATTATTGAGGAGAGAGGGGACATCCCTGTCTTGTTCCACAACAAATAGCTGGGTTGGTGTTGTACCTTTACTTTGGGATATAAAGAATCGTAAACACCCTGGACTGTCTGGGGTTCAGACCCTGGGCAACCCCATGAGTCATGCTACTTTACATATTAGCAGTGGATAGGTCTCTGAAGATATACACTACTATTCAAAAGTTTGGGGTCACTTAGAAATGTCCTTTGTTTTTGAAAGAAAAGCCATTGGCCATTTTGAGCCTGTAATCGAACCCACAAAATGCTGATGCTCCAGATACTCAACTAGTCTAAAGAAGGCCAGTTTTATTGCTTCTTTAATCAGAACAACAGTTTTCAGCTGTGCTAACGTAATTGCGAAAGCCTTTTAAAATGATAAACTTGGATTAGCTAACACGGTGTACCATTGGAACACAGGAATGGTGGTTGCTTATAATAGATATTCCATTAAAAATCAGCCGTTTCCAACTACAATAGTCATTTACAACATTAACAATGTCTACACTGTATTTATGATCAATTTGATGTTATTTTATTGGACCAAAAAAATGTGCTTTTCTTTAAAAAACAAGGACATTTCTAAGTGACCCCAAACTTTTGAACGGTAGTGTATGTCATGAAGCTCTTCCAGTAGCGTTGTGTTTCATCAATCCTCTCATCACCCTAACCCCTGGGTCCTGTCCTCTCATCACCCTAACCCCTGGGTCCTGTCCTCTCATCACCCTAACCCCTGGGTCCTGTCCTCTCATCACCCTAACCCCTGGGTCCTGTCTGTGTCGTAGATCCTGAACAGCCCCATGAGTTTCTTTGACACCACTCCAACGGGACGTATGGTGAACCGTTTTTCCAAGGACCAGGATGAGGTGGATACCATGCTGCCCTTCAACATGGAGAACTTCCTGCAGTTCTGCCTGATGGTCACCTACACCATCGTCACCATCTCGGCCGTGTTCCCTCCCCTACTCATCGCCATCACACTGCTGGGAGCCATCTTCACACTCATACTCTAGTGAGTCAACCGGCATCTTCACACTCATACTCTAGTGAGTCAACCGGCATCTTCACACTCATACTCTAGTGAGTCAACCGGCATCTTCACACTCATACTCTAGTGAGTCAACCGGCTTCTTCACACTCATACTCTAGTGAGTCAACCGGCATCTTCACACTCATACTCTAGTGAGTCAACCGGCATCTTCACACTCATACTCTAGTGAGTCAACCGGCATCTTTACAGTTTACACACCCAGGGTGACATACAGTCAGCTTGGTCATTTACCCAGGGTGACATACTGTCAGTTTGGTCATTTACCCAGGGTGACATGCTGTCAGTTTGGTCATTTACCCAGAGTGACATACTGTCAGTTTGGTCATACAGTCCTGTGTGGTGTGTTCTGAGTCCTGTGTGGTGTGTTCTGAGTCCTGTGTGTTCTGAGTCCTGTGTGGTGTGGTCTGAGTCCTGTGTGTTCTGAGTCCTGTGTGGTGTGTTCTGAGTCCTGTGTGGTGTGGTCTGAGTCCTGTGTGTTCTGAGTCCTGTGTGGTGTGTTCTGAGTCCTGTGTGGTGTGTTCTGAGTCCTGTGTGGTGTGTTCTGAGTCCTGTGTGGTGTGTTCTGAGTCCTGTGTGGTGTGTTCTGAGTCTTGTGTGTTCTTAGTCCTGTGTGTTCTGAGTCATGTGTGGTGTGTTCTGAGTCCTGTGTGGTGTGTTCTGAGTCCTGTGTGGTGTGTTCTGAGTCCTGTATGTTGGGTTCTGAGTCCTGTGTGTTCTGAGTCCTGTGTGTTGAATTCTGAGTCCTGTGTGTTCTGAGTCCTGTGTTGTGTGTTCAGAGTCCTGTATGTTGTGTTCTGAGTCCTGTGTGTTGTGTTCTGAGTCCTCTGTGTTCTGAGTCCTGTGTGATGTGTTCTGAGTCCTGTGTGTTGTGTTCTGAGTCCTGTGTGTTCTGAGTATGATGTTTTCTGAGTCCTGTGTTATGTGTTCTGAGTCCTGTTTGTTCTGAGGCCTGTGTGTTCTGAGTCCTGTGTGTTCTGAGTCCTGTGTGGTGTGTTCTGAGTCCTGTATGTTGGGTTCTGAGTCCTGTGTGTTCTGAGTCCTGTGTGATGTGTTCTGAGTCCTGTGTGTTCTTAGTCCTGTGTGGTGTGTTCTGAGTCCTGTGTGTTCTGAGTCCTGTGTGTTCGTCCTGTGTGGTTTGTTCTGAGTCCTGTGTGGTGTCTTCTGAGTCCTGTGTGGTGTCTTCTGAGTCCTGTGTGATATCTCCACAGTATATTCCAGAGGAGCATCAGAGAGATGAAGAGGATGGAGAACGTGAGTCGTTCCCCCTGGATCTCCCTGACCACCTCCACCATCCAGGGCCTCACTACCATCCACGCCTACAACAAGAGAGAGCAGTACATCCAGCAGTAAGACATGTCTCCTAACCCTGACTCTGACCCTGACCCTAACCCTGACCCTGACCCTAACCCTGACCCTGACCCTGACCCTAACCCTGACCCTACAACAAGAGAGAGCAGTACATCCAGCAGTAAGACATGTCTCCTAACCCTAACCCTGACCCTAACCCTGATCCTGACCCTAACCCTGACCCTAACCACCTCCACCATCCAGGGCCTCACTACCATCCACGCCTACAATAAGAGAGAGCAGTACATCCAGCAGTAAGACATGTCTCCTAACCCTGACCCTGACCCTAACCCTGACACTAACCCTGACCCTAACCATAACCCTGACCCTAACCCTGACCTTGACCCTAACCATAACCCTGACCCTAACCCTGACCCTGACCCTAACCCTGACACTAACCCTGACCCTAACCATAACCCTGACCCTGACCCTAACCCTGACCCTGACCCTAACCCTGACCCTGACCCTGACCCTAACCCTGACCCTAACCCTGACCCTGACCCTAACCCTGACCCTAACCACCTCCACCATCCAGGGCCTCACTACCATCCACGCCTACAATAAGAGAGAGCAGTACATCCAGCAGTAAGACATGTCTCCTAACCCTGACCCTGACCCTGACCCTAACCCTGACACTAACCCTGACCCTAACCATAACCCTGACCCTAACCCTGACCTTGACCCTAACCATAACCCTGACCCTAACCCTGACCCTGACCCTGACCCTAACCCTGACCCTGACCCTAACCATAACCCTGACCCTAACCCTGACCCTGACCCTGACCCTAACCCTGACCCTGACCCTGACCCTGACCCTGACACTAACCCTGACCCTAACCATAACCCTGACCCTAACCCTGACCCTGACCCTAACCCTGACCCTGACCCTGACCCTAACCCTGACACTAACCCTGACACTAACCCTGACCCTGACCCTAACCCTGACACTAACCCTGACCCTAACCATAACCCTGACCCTGACCCTGACCCTAACCCTGACCCTAACCATAACCCTAACCCTGACCCTGACCCTAACCATAACCCTAACCCTGACCTTGACCCTAACCATAACCCTGACCCTAACCCTGACCCTAACCCTGACCATAACCCTAACCCTGACCTTGACCCTAACCCTGACCTTGACCCTAACCATAACCCTGACCCTAACCCTGACCCTAACCCTGACCCTAACCCTGACCCTGACCCTGACCCTGACCCTAACCCTGACCCTAACCCTGACCCTGACCCTGACCCTGACTCTAACCCTAAAATAAATATACATATTATATCACATATTATCATTCCAACAATGCAGACAGATCCTAGTTAAAACATACAGTGGGGAGAACAAGTATTTGAAACACTGCCGATTTTGCAGGTTTTCCCACTTACAAAGCATGTAGAGGTCTGTAATTTTTATCATAGGTACACTTCAACTGTGAGAGACGAAATCTAAAACAAAAATCCAGAAAATCACATTGTATGTAAACATTGTATGATTTTTAAGTAATGAATTTGCATTTTATTGCATGACATAAGTATTTGATACATCAGAAAAGCAGAACTTAATATTTGGTACAGAAACCTTTGTTTGCAATTACAGAGATCATACGTTTACTGTAGTTCTTGGCCAGGTTTGCACACACTGCAGCAGGGATTTTGGCCCACTCCTCCATACAGACCTTCTCCAGATCCTTCAGGTTTTGGGGCTGTCGCTGGGCAATACGGACTTTCAGCTCCCTCCAAAGATTTTCTAAAGGGTTCAGGTCTGGAAACTGGCTAGGCCACTCCTTAGTTGCCCTGGCTGTGTGTTTCAGGTCGTTGTCATGCTGGAAGACCCAGCCACGACCCATCTTCAATGCTCTTACTGAGGGAAGGAGGTTGTTGGCCAAGATCTCGCGATACATGGCCCCATCCATCCTCCCCTCAATACGGTACAGTCATCAAGTCCCCTTTGCAGAAAAGCATCCCCAAAGAATGATGTTTCCACCTCCATGCTTCACGGTTGGGATGGTGTTCTTGGGGTTGTATTCATCCTTCTTATTCCTCCAAACACGGCGAGTGGTTTAGACCAAAAATCTCTATTTTTGACTCATCAGACCACATGACCTTCTTCCATTCCTCCTCTGGATCATCCAGATGGTCATTGGCAAACTTCAGACGGGCCTGGACATGCGCTGGCTTGAGCAGGGGGACCTTGCGTGCACTGCAGAATTTTAATCCATGACGGCGTAGTGTGTTACTAATGGTTTTCTTTGAGACTGTGATCTCAGCTCTCTTCAGGTCATTGACCAGGTCCTGCCATGTAGTTCTGGGCTGATCCCTCACCTTCCACATGATCATTGATGCCCCATGAGGTGAGATCTTGCATGGAGCCCCAGACCGAGGGTGATTGAACTTCTTCCATTTTCTAATAATTGCACCAACAGTTGTTGCCTTCTCACCAAGCTGCTTGCCTATTGTCCTGTAGCCCATCCCAGCCTTGTGCAGGTCTACAATTTTATCCCTGATGTCCTTACACAGCTCTCTGGTCTTGGGCATTGTGGAGAGGTTGGAGTCTGTTTGATTGAGTGTGTGGACAGGTGTCTTTTATACAGGTAATGAGTTCAAACATGTGCAGTTAATACAGGTAATGAGTGGAGAACAGGAGGGCTTCTTAAAGAAAAACGAACAGGTTTGTGAGAGCCGGAATTCTTACTGGTTGGTAGGTGATGAAATACTTATGTCATGCAATAAAATGTAAATTAATTACTTAAAAATCATACAATGTGATTTTCTGGATTTTTGTTTTGTATTGTGTCTCTCACAGTTGAAGTGTACCTATGATAAAAATTACAGACCTCTACATGCTTTGTAAGTAGGAAAACCTGCAAAATCGGCAGTGTTTCAAATATTTGTACTCCCCACTGTACATATTATCATTCCAACAATGCAGACAGATGCTAGTTAAAAACATACATATGATTGCCTCTACCTGGGGAAATAACTTGGTCTGACCATGGTGTCCTCTACCTGGGGAAATAACTTGGTCTGACCATGGTGTCCTCTACCCTGGGGAAATAACTTGGTCTGACCATGGTGTCCTCTACCTGGGGAAATAACTTGGTCTGACCAGGGTTTCATCTACCTGGGGAAATAACTTGGTCTGACCATGGTGTCCTTTACCTGGGGAAATAACTTGGTCTGACCATAGTTTCATCTACCTGGGGAAATAACTTGGTCTGACCAGGGTGTCCTCTACCTTGGGAAATAACTTGGTCTGACCATGGTGTCCTTTACCTGGGGAAATAACTTGGTCTGACCATGGTTTCATCTACCTGGGGAAATAACTTGGTCTGACGATGGTTTCCTCTACCTGGGGAAATAACTTGGTCTGACCAGGGTGTCCTTTACCTGGGGAAATAACTTGGTCTGACCATAGTTTCATCTACCTGGGGAAATAACTTGGTCTGACCAGCGTGTCCTCTACCTTGGGAAATAACTTGGTCTGACCATGGTGTCCTTTACCTGGGGAAATAACTTGGTCTGACGATGGTTTCCTCTACCTGGGGAAATAACTTGGTCTGACCAGGGTGTCCTCTACCTGGAGGAAATAACTTGGTCTGACCATGGTGTCCTCTATCTGGGGAAATAACTTGGTCTGACCAGGGTTTCATCTACCCTGAGGAAATAACTTGGTCTGACCATGGTGTCCTCTACCTGGGGGAAAAAACTTGGTCTGACCAGGGTGTCCTCTACCCTGGGGAAATAACTTGGTCTGACCATGGCGTCCTCTACCTGGGGAAATAACTTGGTCTGACCATGGTGTCCTCTACCCTGGGGAAATAACTTGGTCTGACCAGGGTTTCCTCTACCTGGGGAAATAACTTGGTTTGACCAGGGTGTGCTCTACCATGGGGAAATAACTTGGTCTGACCATAGTGTCCTCTACCTGGGGGAAATAACTTGGTCTGACCATGGTGTCCTCTACTGGGGAAATAACTCAAATAAATGAAGATTAAAAATAATGACAGTCAACACCGTTGTGCATTGTTCTCCAGATTTAAGGAGATGAGCGACAACAACTCCAACCACTTCCTGTTGTTTAACTGTGGGACACGCTGGCTGTCCTTCTGGCTGGACTTTCTGTCTGCCTCAGTCACTCTGCTGGTGTCTCTGTTCGTGGTGCTCAGTTCTCCTGATACCATCAGCCCTACTATGAAGGGCCTGGCGCTGTCATACACCATACAGGTAGAGTCTAATACACTGTACAGGTAGAGTCTAATACACCATACTGGTAGAGTCTAATGTAGAGTCTAATACTCCATACAGGTAGAGTCTAATACACCATACAGGTAGAGTCTAATACACCATACAGGTAGAGTCTAATACTCCATACAGGTAGAGTCTAATACACCATACAGGTAGAGTCTAATATTCCGTACAGGTAGAGTCTAATACTCCGTACAGGTAGAGTCTAATACACCATGCAGGTAGAGTCTAATACTCCATACAGGTAGAGTCTAATACTCCGTACAGGTAGAGTCTAATACACCATACAGGTAGAATCTAATGTATAGTCTAATACACCATACAGGTAGAGTCTAATACTCCATACAGGTAGAGTCTAATACACCATACAGGTAGAGTCTAATACACCATACAGGTAGAGTCTAATACACCATACAGGTAGAGTCTAATACACCATACAGGTACAGTCTAATACACCATACAGGTAGAGTCTAATGTAGAGTCTAATACACCATACAGGTAGAGTCTAATACTCCATACAGGTAGAGTCTAATACACCATACAGGTAGAGTCTAATACACCATACAGGTAGAGTCTAATACACCATACAGGTACAGTCTAATACACCATACAGGTAGAGTCTAATGTAGAGTCTAATACACCATACAGGTAGAGTCTAATACACCATACAGGTAGAGTCTAATACACCATACAGGTAGAGTCTAATACACCATACAGGTAGAGTCTAATACACCATACAGGTAGAGTCTAATGTAGAGTCTAATACACCATACAGGTAGAGTCTAATGTAGAGTCTAATACACCATACAGGTAGAGTCTAATGTAGAGTCTAATACACCATACAGGTAGAGTCTAATACACCATACAGGTAGAGTCTAATACACCATACAGGTAGAGTCTAATTCACCATACAGGTAGAGTCTAATGTAGAGTCTAATACTCCATACAGGTAGAGTCTAATACACCATACAGGTAGAGTCTAATACTCCGTACAGGTAGAGTCTAATACTCCGTACAGGTAGAGTCTAATACTCCGTACAGGTAGAGTCTAATACACCATACAGGTAGAATCTAATGTATAGTCTAATACACCATACAGGTAGAGTCTAATACTCCATACAGGTAGAGTCTAATACACCATACAGGTAGAGTCTAATACACCATACAGGTAGAGTCTAATACACCATACAGGTAGAGTCTAATACACCATACAGGTAGAGTCTAATACACCATACAGGTAGAGTCTAATACACCATACAGGTAGAGTCTAATACACCATACAGGTGGAGTCTAATACACCATACAGGTAGAGTCTAATGTAGAGTCTAATACTCCATACAGGTAGAGTCTAATACACCATACAGGTAGAGTCTAATGTAGAGTCTAATACACCATACAGGTAGAGTCTAATGTAGAGTCTAATACTCCATACAGGTAGAGTCTAATGTAGAGTCTAATACACCATACAGGTAGAGTCTAATACACCATACAGGTAGAGTCTAATACACCATACAGGTAGAATCTAATACACCATACAGGTAGAGTCTAATACACCATACAGGTAGAGTCTAATACACCATACAGGTAGAGTCTAATACACCATACAGGTAGAGTCTAATACACCATACAGGTAGAGTCTAATACACCATACAGGTGGAGTCTAATACACCATACAGGTAGAGTCTAATGTAGAGTCTAATACTCCATACAGGTAGAGTCTAATACACCATACAGGTAGAGTCTAATGTAGAGTCTAATACACCATACAGGTAGAGTCTAATGTAGAGTCTAATACTCCATACAGGTAGAGTCTAATGTAGAGTCTAATACACCATACAGGTAGAGTCTAATACACCATACAGGTAGAGTCTAATACACCATACAGGTAGAATCTAATACACCATACAGGTAGAGTCTAATACACCATACAGGTAGAGTCTAATACACCATACAGGTAGAGTCTAATACACCATACAGGTAGAGTCTAATACACCATACAGGTAGAGTCTAATACTCCATACAGGTAGAGTCTAATACTCCATACAGGTAGAGTCTAATACACCATACAGGTAGAGTCTAATACTCCATACAGGTAGAGTCTAATACTCCATACAGGTAGAGTCTAATACTCCATACAGGTAGAGTCTAATACTCCATACAGGTAGAGTGTAATACTCCATACAGGTAGAGTGTAATACTCCATACAGGTAGAGTCTAATACTCCATACAGGTAGAGTGTAATACTCCATACAGGTAGAGTCTAATACTCCATACAGGTAGAGTCTAATACACCATACAGGTACAGTGTACGTGGTTATTGAACTGTAGTGTGTATCTCTGTTGTTTCATGTAGCTTCCTTTCCATGTTGTGTCCATTATTGCGATCCCAGTATTGACTATTTCACTGCCAGTGAAGTACAGGTGGAGCGACAGAGTTTGAGGCCTACCAATGATCAATATGACTCAATGCTGCCCCCTAGTGTTCTAACAGTAAACCTACAGGTAATAGTTGTCAAATTACCAGTTGTGATGAAGTTTGTTGCCTGTGTTTTGTGTTATCTGTTGTCCAGTTGACAGGTATGCTCCAGTACGTGGTAAGGTTGTCTACGGAGCTGGAGGCCAAGTTCCTGTCAGTGGAGAGACTACAGGAGTACATCGAGGTGAGAACGTCAACACTTTCTAACTCAAATACACAAATAATGTCTTACTGTCTTCATGACCTTTTAATACACTGTTATTCACCTGTCCAGGGTTGTGTCTCTGAGGCGTCCATGTTTCTGTCCAGGGTTGTGTCTCTGAGGCGTCCAGGGTTGTGTCTCTGAGGCGTCCAGGGTTGTGTCTCTGAGGCGTCTATGTTTCTGTCCAGGGTTGTGTCTCTGAGGCGTCCATGTTTCTGTCCAGGGTTGTGTCTCTGAGGCGTCTATGTTTCTGTCCAGGGTTGTGTCTCTGAGGCGTCCAGAATGTTGTCTGTTATAATCGTGTTTCTGTCCAGGGTTGTGTGTCTGAGGCGTCTATGTTTCTGTCCAGGGTTGTGTCTCTGAGGTGTCCATGTTTCAGTCCAGGGTTGTGTCTCTGAGGAGTCCATGTTTCTGTCCAGGGTTGTGTCTCTGAGGCGTCCAGAATGTTGTCTGTTATAATCGTGTTTCTGTCCAGGGTTGTGTGTCTGAGGCGTCTATGTTTCTGTCCAGGGTTGTGTCTCTGAGGAGTCCATGTTTCAGTCCAGGGTTGTGTCTCTGAGGAGTCCATGTTTCAGTCCAGGGTTGTGTCTCTGAGGAGTCCATGTTTCAGTCCAGGGTTGTGTCTCTGAGGAGTCCATGTTTCTGTCCAGGGTTGTGTCTCTGAGGCGTCCAGAATGTTGTCTGTTATAATCATGTTTCTGTCCAGGGTTGTGTCTCTGAGGCGCCCAGGAGAGTTAAAGACGCCCTCATCCCAGAGGGTTGGCCTCATAAAGGGGCCATCTCCTTTAAGGACTATACGATGAGGTACAGAGCGAACACCCCCATCGTGCTCGATGGACTACAGCTCAACATCCAGCCCAGGGAGAAGCTGGGCATCGTGGGGAGGACAGGCTCCGGTAAGACCTCAGTCCAACTCATTGTCAGAGTTGTTTGTGTCTATGCTGGTGGCTAAGTCTATTTCTCAGGTAAGGCCTCAGTTTAGACCACCTACTCACTGTCATAATGTTAACATGAAACACCACAGTGAACATTGTCATTGCGATATACAGTGGCATTTGGAAAGTATTCAGACCCCTTGACTTTTTCCACATTTTGTTACAATTCAACCTTATTCTAAAATGGATTAAATTGTTTTCTTCCCTTGACCAATCTACACACAATTCTCCATAATTACATTACAATACCCCTTAATGACATCACAACACCCCTTAATGACATCACAATACCCCTTAATGACATCACAATACCCCTTAATGACATCACAATACCCCTTAATGACATCACAACACTCCATAATGACATTACAATACCCCTTAATGACATCACAATACCCCTTAATGACATCACAACACCCCTTAATGACATCACAACACCCCTTAATGACATCACAACACCCCTTAATGACATCACAATACCACTTAATGACATCACCATACCCCTTAATGACATCACAATACCCCTTAATGACATCACAATACCCCTTAATGACATTACAATACCCCTTAATGACATCACAATACCCCTTAATGACATCACAATACCCCTTAATGACATCACAATACCCCTTAATGACATCACAATACTCCTTAATGACATCACAATACCCCTTAATGACATCACAATACCCCTTAATGACATCACAATACCCCTTAATGGCATCACAATACCCCTTAATGACATCACAATACCCCTTAATGACATCACAATACCCCTTAATGACATCACAACACCCCTTAATGACATCACAATACTCCATAATGACATCACAACACCCCTTAATGACATCACAATACTCCATAATGACATCACAACACCCCTTAATGACATCACAATACTCCATAATGACATCACAACACCCCTTAATGACATCACAATACTCCATAATGACATCACAACACCCCTTAATGACATCACAATACTCCATAATGACATCACAATACCCCTTAATGACATCACAATACCCCTTAATGACATCACAATACCCCTTAATGACATCACAATACCCCTTAATGACATCACAACACCCCTTAATGACATCACAATACTCCATAATGACATCACAACACCCCTTAATGACATCACAATACCCCGTAATGACATCACAATACTCCATAATGACATCACAACACCCCTTAATGACATCACAATACTCCATAATGACATCACAATACCCCTTAATGACATCACAATACTCCATAATGACATCACAATACTCCATAATGACATCACAATACCCCTTAATGACATCACAATACTCCATAATGACATCACAACACCCCTTAATGACATCACAATACTCCATAATGACATCACAACACCCCTTAATGACATCACAATACCCCTTAATGACATCACAATACCCCTTAATGACATCACAATACCCCTTAATGACATCACAATACCCCTTAATGACATCACAATACCCCTTAATGACATCACAATACTCCATAATGACATCACAATACCCCTTAATGACATCACAATACCCCTTAATGACATCACAATACCCCTTAATGACATCACAATACCCCTTAATGACATCACATTACCCCTTAATGACATCACAATACCCCTTAATGACATCACAATACCCCTTAATGACATCACAACACCCCTTAATGACATCACAATACCCCTTAATGACATCACAATACCCCTTAATGACATCACAACACCCCTTAATGACATCACAATACCCCTTAATGACATCACAACACTCCATAATGACATCACAACACCCCTTAATGACATCACAATACCCCTTAATGACATCACAACACTCCATAATGACATCACAACACCCCTTAATGACATCACAATACCCCTTAATGACATCACAATACCCCTTAATGACATCACAATACCCCTTAATGACATCACAATACCCCTTAATGACATCACAACACCCCTTAATGACATCACAATACCCCTTAATGACATCACAATACCCCTTAATGACATCACAACACTCCATAATGACATCACAATACCCCTTAATGACATCACAACACCCCTTAATGACATCACAATACCCCTTAATGACATCACAACACCCCTTAATGACATCACAATACCCCTTAATGACATCACAACACCCCTTAATGACATCACAATACCCCTTAATGACATCACAATACTCCATAATTACAAAGGAAAAACAGGTTTTTAGACATTTTTGCCGATGTATTAATAGTAAAACACTGAAGTATCACATTTCCATCAGTATTCAGACCCTTTACTCAGTACTTTGTTAAAGCACCTTGGCAGCGATTACAGCATTGAGTCTTCATGGGTATGATGCTACAAGCTTGGCACACCTGTATTTGGGGAGTTTCTCCCATTGTTCTCTGCAGATCCTCTCAAGCTCTGTCAGGTTGGATGGGGAGCGTCACTGCACAGCTATTTTTCAGGTCTCTCCAGAGATGTTAGATCAGGTCCGGGCTCTGGCTGGGCCACTCAAGGACATTCAGAGACATGTCCTGAAGCGACTCCTGCCTTGTCTTGGCGTTGTGCTTAGTGTCGTTGTAGGAACCTTTGCCCCAGTCTGAGGTCCTGAGCACTCTGGGGAGCAGGTTTTCATCAAGGATCTCTCTGTACTTTGCTCCATTCATCTTTCCCTCGATCCCAACTCATCTCCCAGTCCCTGCAGCTGAAAAACATCCCCACAGCATGATGCTGCCACCACCATGCTTCACCGTAGGGATGGTATTGGCCAGGTGATGAGCGATGCCTGGTTTCCTCCAGACGTGACACTTGGTATTCAGGCCAAAGAGTTCAATCTTAGTTTCATCAGACCAAAGAATCTTGTTTCTCATGGTCCGAGTCCTTTAGGTGCCTTTTGGCAACTCCAACTTCATGGGCATATTACTGAGGAGTGGCTTCGTCTGGCCACTCTACCATAAAGGCCTGATTGGTTGAGTGCTTGGTTGTCCTTCTGGAAGGTTCTCCACAGTGGAACTCTGGAGCTCTGTCAGAGTGACCATTGGGTTCTTGGTCACCCCTCTGACCAAGGCTCTTCTCCCCCGATTGGTCAGTTTGGCCGGGTGGCCAGCTCTAGGAAGAGTCTTGGTGGTTCCAAACTTCTTCCATTTTAGAATGATGGAGGCCACTGTGTTCTTGAGGACCTTCAATGCTGCAGACATTTTGTTGGTACCCTTCCCCAGATCTGTGCCTCGACAAAATCTCGGAGCTCTACGAACAATTCCTTCGACCTCATGGATTGGTTTTTGCTCTGACATGCACTGTCAACTGTGTGACCTTACATAGACAGGTTTGTGTATTTCCAAATCATGTCCAATCAATTGAATTTACCACAGGTGGATTCCAATCAAGTTGTAGAAACATCTCAAGGATGATCAATAGAAACAGGATGCACCTGAGATCAATTTTGAGTCTCATAGCAAAGGGTCTGAATACTGATGTATTTCTAAAAACCTGTTTTCACTTTTTCGTTATGGGGTAATGTAGATTGAAAAAGAATATACAAGAAGTGTGTGTCAATCGTGAGGCAACAGTTAGTTGTCGTTGTTTTATCTTCTGGTGTGACCTGGATGTGTTGTATATAACCTGGATGTGACCTGGATGTGTTGTATATAACCTGGATGTGACCTGGATGTGTTGTATATAACCTGTATGTACTGTATATAACCTGGATGTGTTGTATATAACCTGGATGTGTTGTATATAACCTGGATGTGTTGTATATAACCTGGATGTGACCTGAATGTGTTGTATATAACCTGGATGTGACCTGAATGTGTTGTATATAACCTGGATGTGCTGTATATAACCTGTATATAACCTGGATGTGTTGTATATAACCTGGATGTGTTGTATATAACCTGGATGTGTTGTATATAACCTGTATATAACCTGGATGTGTTGTATATAACCTGGATGTGCTGTATATAACCTGGATGTGTTGTATATAACCTGTATATAACCTGGATGTGCTGTATATAACCTGAATGTGTTGTATATAACCTGGATGTGACCTGAATGTGTTGTATATAACCTGGATGTGACCTGGATGTGTTGTATATAACCTGGATGTGTTGTATATAACCTGGATGTGACCTGGATGTGTTGTATATAACCTGGATGTGTTGTATATAACCTGGATGTGACCTGGATGTGCTGTATATAACCTGGATTTGACCTGAATGGGTTGTATATAACCTGGATGTGTTGTATATAACCTGGATGTGACCTGGATGTGTTGTATATAACCTGGATGTGACCTGGATGTGTTGTATATAACCTGGATGTGACCTGGATGTGTTGTATATAACCTGGATGTGTTGTATATGACCTGGATGTGACCTGGATGTGTTGTATATAACCTGGATGTGTTGTATATAACCTGGATGTGTTGTATATAACCTGGATGTGTTGTATATAACCTGTATATAACCTGGATGTGTTGTATATAACCTGTATATAACCTGGATGTGTTGTATATAACTTGGATGTGTTGTATATAACCTGGATGTGTTGTATCTAACCTGGATGTACTGTATATAACCTGGATGTGTTGTATATAACCTGGATGTATTGTATATAACCTGGATGTACTGTATATAACCTGGATGTGTTGTATATAACCTGGATGTGTTGTATATAACCTGTATATAACCTGTATGTGTTGTATATAACCTGGATGTGTTGTATATAACCTGGATGTACTGTATATAACCTGGATGTACTGTACATAACCTGTATGTGTTGTATATAACCTGTATATAACCTGGATGTACTGTATATAACCTGGATGTGTTGTATATAACCTGTATATAACCTGGATGTGTTGTATATAACCTGGATGTGTTGTATATAACCTGGATGTGTTGTATATAACCTGTATATAACCTGGATGTGTTGTATATAACCTGGATGTGACCTGGATGTGTTGTATATAACCTGGATGTGTTGTATATAACCTGGATGTGTTGTATATAACCTGGATGTATTGTATATAAACTGGATGTGTTGTATATAACCTGGATGTGTTGTATATAACCTGGATGTGTTGTATATAACCTGGATGTGTTGTATATAACCTGGATGTGTTGTATATAACCTGGGATGTAACCTGGATGTGTTGTATATAACCTGGATATAACCTGGATGTGACCTGGATGTGTTGTATATAACCTGGATGTGTTGTATATAACCTGGATGTGACCTGGATGTGTTGTATATAACCTGGATGTGACCTGGATGTGTTGTATATAACCTGGATGTGACCTGGATGTGTTGTATATAACCTGGATGTACTGTATATAACCTGGATGTGTTGTATATAAACTGGATATTATGTCACCCAACAGGGAAGTCTTCTTTAGGAGTGGCCCTGTTCCGCCTGGTGGAACCAGCCGCAGGGACTATCTTCATAGATGGGGTGGACACCAGCGCTATCGGCCTGGAGGACCTCCGTAGTAAACTATCAGTCATCCCCCAGGACCCTGTCCTATTCATTGGCACTGTCAGGTAATACGACTGTCTGTTACGGTTTCTCCAGGTATGCCCACTCTGTCAACCTGTATGTGTTTCTATCTGACTGGGTTCAGGACTAGTTTCTCCAGGTATGACCACTCTGTCAGCCTGTATTACTGTGTCTCTATCTGACTGGGTTCAGGACTAGTTTCTCCAGGTATGACCTCTCTGTCAACCTGTATTACTGTGTCTCTATCTGACTGGGTTCAGGACTAGTTTCTACAGGTATGACCACTCTGTCAGCCTGTATTACTGTGTCTCTATCTGACTGGGTTCAGGACTAGTTTCTCCAGGTATGACCTCTCTGTCAGCCTGTATTACTGTGTCTCTATCTGACTGGGTTCAGGACTAGTTTCTCCAGGTATGACCTCTCTGTCAGCCTGTATTACTGTGTCTCTATCTGACTGGGTTCAGGACTAGTTTCTCCAGGTATGACCTCTCTGTCAGCCTGTATTACTGTGTCTCTACCTGACTGGGTTCAGGACTAGTTTCTCCAGGTATGACCTCTCTGTCAGCCTGTATTACTGTGTCTCTATCTGACTGGGTTCAGGACTAGTTTCTCCAGGTATGACCTCTCTGTCAGCCTGTATTACTGTGTCTCTATCTGACTGGGTTCAGGACTAGTTTCTCCAGGTATGACCTCTCTGTCAGCCTGTATTACTGTGTCTCTATCTGACTGGGTTCAGGACTAGTTTCTCCAGGTAGGACCTCTCTGTCAGCCTGTATTACTGTGTCTCTATCTGACTGGGTTCAGGACTAGTTTCTCCAGGTATGACCTCTCTGTCAGCCTGTATTACTGTGTCTCTATCTGACTGGGTTCAGGACTAGTTTCTCCAGGTATGACCTCTCTGTCAGCCTGTGTTACTGTGTCTCTATCTGACTGGGTTCAGGACTAGTTTCTCCAGGTATGACCTCTCTGTCAGCCTGTATTACTGTGTCTCTATCTGACTGGGTTCAGGACTAGTTTCTCCAGGTATGACCTCTCTGTCAGCCTGTATTACTGTGTCTCTATCTGACTGGGTTCAGGACTAGTTTCTCCAGGTATGACCTCTCTGTCAGCCTGTGTTACTGTGTCTCTATCTGACTGGGTTCAGGACTAGTTTCTCCAGGTATGACCTCTCTGTCAGCCTGTATTACTGTGTCTCTATCTGACCGGGTTCAGGACTATGTTTCTCCAGGTATGACCTCTCTGTCAGCCTGTATTACTGTGTCTCTATCTGACTGGGTTCAGGACTAGTTTCTCCAGGTATGACCTCTCTGTCAGCCTGTATTACTGTGTCTCTATCTGACTGCGTTCAGGACTAGTTTCTCCAGGTATGACCTCTCTGTCAGCCTGTATTACTGTGTCTCTATCTGACTGGGTTCAGGACTAGTTTCTCCAGGTATGACCTCTCTGTCAGCCTGTATTACTGTGTCTCTATCTGACTGGGTTCAGGACTAGTTTCTCCAGGTACGACCTCTCTGTCAGCCTGTATTACTGTGTCTCTATCTGACTGGGTTCAGGACTAGTTTCTCCAGGTATGACCTCTCTGTCAACCTGTATTACTGTGTCTCTACAATGTGACTTGTTCCTCTGTTGCAGGTATAATCTGGATCCTTTCAACAACTATAGTGACGAGGACATCTGGTCTGCTCTGGATAAGACCTTCATGAAACACACAGTACGTACAGCCTCTATGTGGACCATTACATGAGGCCTGGTTTACTGTAGGTTGTCTGACAGAGATCAAGTGTTGACCCCAGTTGAAAGTCACTGGAGTATAGATGGTGATGATGATAATGGTGATGATGGTGATGGCAATAATGATATATTGGCGATTATGATAATGGAGTTTATGATAATGGTGAGTGCGATAATGGCGATTATGATAATGACGGGTGTGATAATGGCGATTATGATAATGGTGCGTGTGATAATTTTGATGATCATGGAGATTATGATAATGGTGATGATGACGGTGATAACTTTGATGATAATGCTGCTGTTGGTTATGATGGAGATGATGATAATGGTGATGCTGATGTTGGGGATGATGTTGGTGATGATGATGATGATGATGATGACGATGATGACGATGTTGACCATCACGTTCATGATGATACCAACAACGCCACGTCCCTCTGTGTGTCTCAGATCTCCAGTCTCCCTGAGAAGCTGCAGTCGGAGGTAGTGGAAAACGGGGAGAACTTCTCTGTAGGAGAGAGACAGCTGATGTGTATGGCCAGAGCACTGCTACGAAACTCCAAGGTCAGCTCACAGAAAGATCTCCTTTTACAGCAACATAGAATGTACATACAGCTAGCCGTATTGTATCCCAGGAAAATGGATTTTACGGTACAGAAATGACCAGGTATTTACTACCAATGTTACATAGTTACCTAGCCTCGATTTCCAAGCTTCTTCCAGACCTGGAAGGATGGCGTTGTGAGACTACATAGCTGGTATCCTAGTAACCTGAATGACACGTTAGCCTGGTACACAGCTGGTATCCTAGTAACCTGAATGACACGTTAGCCTGGTACACAGCTGGTATCCTAGTAACCTGAATGACACGTTAGCCTGGTACACAGCTGGTATACTAGTAACCTGAATGACACGTTAGCCTGGTCTCTCCTCCTCTTTCAAAACTACACAGCTGGTATCCTAGTAACCTGAATGACACGTTAGCCTGGTACACAGCTGGTATCCTAGTAACCTGAATGACACGTTAGCCTGGTACACAGCTGGTATCCTAGTAACCTGAATGACACGTTAGCCTGGTACACAGCTGGTATCCTAGTAACCTGAATGACACGTTAGCCTGGTACACAGCTGGTATCCTAGTAACCTGAATGACACGTTAGCCTGGTACACAGCTGGTATCCTAGTAACCTGAATGACACGTTAGCCTGGTCTCTCCTCCTCTTTCAAGACTACACAGCTGGTATCCTAGTAACCTGAATGACACGTTAGCCTGGTACACAGCTGGTATCCTGGTAACCTGAATGACACGTTAGCCTGGTCTCTCCTCCTCTTTCAAGACTACACAGCTGGTATCCTAGTAACCTGAATGACACGTTAGCCTGGTACACAGCTGGTATCCTAGTAACCTGAATGACACGTTAGCCTGGTACATAGCTGGTATCCTAGTAACCTGAATGACACGTTAGCCTGGTCTCTCCTCCTCTTTCAAGACTACACAGCTGGAATCCTAGTAACCTGAATGACACGTTAGCCTGGTACACAGCTGGTATTCTAGTAACCTGAATGACACGTTAGCCTGGTACACAGCTGGTATCCTAGTAACCTGAATGACACGTTAGCCTGGTACACAGCTGGTATCCTAGTAACCTGAATGACACGTTAGCCTGGTCTCTCCTCCTCAGATCATCTTGTTGGACGAGGCGACGGCGTCGATCGACTCCGAGACGGACTCTCTGATCCAGCACACCATCAGAGACGCGTTCCAGGACTGTACCATGCTTACTATCGCTCACCGCATTAACACTGTCCTGGAGTCAGATCGTATACTGGTCATGGACGCCGGAAGGGTAGGCTATACACACACACAGTCGCACAGTCGCACAGTCGCACAGACAGACAGACAGACAGACAGACAGACAGACAGACAGACAGACAGACAGACAGACAGACAGACAGACAGACAGACAGACAGACAGACAGACAGACAGACAGACAGACAGACAGACAGACAGACAGACAGACAGACAGACAGACAGACAGAATAAAACCTTAAGGCTCTCTCCTATCTCTCCTGTTTTACGCTTTTCAGAGAAACTTTCATGTATTGGCTTCATATTGGTTTTTTAAAGGTTTCAAAACAAACTAAACATTGGTGAATATTGAAAGACTGAGAGGAGATAGACTGATGTATAAATGAACTGAGATATATGTGTGTGTGTTCTGTGTGTGTGTGTTCTGTGTGTGTGTTCTGTGTGTTGTGTTCTGTGTGCGTGTGTGTGTGTTCTGTGTGTGTGTGTGTGTTCTGTGTGTGTGTGTTCTGTGTGTTGTGTTCTGTGTGCGTGTGTGTGTGTTCTGTGTGTGTGTGTGTGTTCTGTGTGTGTGTGTTCTGTGTGCGTGTGTGTGTTCTGTGTGTGTTCTGTGTGTTCTGTTTGTGTGTGTTCTGTGTGTTCTGTTTGTGTGTTCTGTTTGTGTGTTCTGTGTGTGTATGTGTGTGTGTGTGTTCTGTGTGTTCTGTGTGTTCTGTGTCCACCTGGCAGGTGGTTGAGTGTGACAGTCCAGAGGTCCTGATGCAGAGACCAGATTCTCAGTTTGCAGCTCTCCTGACTGCAGCCAACACCGTCAACACATGAGCCTGGACACACCCATCTGTAGTCTGGACACACCTTCATCTACAGTCTGGACACATCTCCATCTGCAGTCTGGACACACCTCCATCTGCAGTCTGGTCTGCCCTTCATCTGCAGTCTGGACACACCTCCATCTGAAGTCTGGACAAACCTCCATCTGCAGTCTGGTCACACCTCCATGAGTCTGGACACACCTCCATCTGTAGTCTGGTCACACCTCCATCTGCAGTCTGGTCACACCTCCATCTGTAGTCTGGTCACACCTCCATCTGTAGTCTGGACACACCTCCATCTGAAGTCTGGTCACACCTCCATCTGCAGTCTGGTCACACCTCCATCTGCAGTCTGGACACACGTCCATCTGTAGTCTGGACACACCTCCATCTGTATTCTGGACACACATCCATCTGCAGTCTGGACACACCTCCATGAGTCTGGTCACACGTAAAACTGAAGTCTGGACACACCCCCATCTGAAGTCTGGACACACCTCCATCTGTAGTCTGGACACACATCCATCTGCAGTCTGGACACACCTCCATGAGTCTGGTCACACGTAAAACTGAAGTCTGGACACACCTCCATCTGAAGTCTGGACACACCTCCATCTGAAGTCTGGACACACCTCCATCTGTAATCTGGACACACATCCATCTGTATCCTTGTCCCACCTCCATCTGCAGTCTGGACACACCCCCATGAGTCTGGTCACACCTCCATCTGTAGTCTCGACACACCTCCATGAGTCTGGTCACACGTCCATCTTCAGTCTGGACACACCCCCATGGGTCTGGTCACACCTCCATCTGAAGTCTGGACACACCTCTATCTGTAGTCTGGACACACCTCCATCTGAAGTCTGGTCACAACTCCATCTGCAGTCTGGACACACCCCCATATGCGGTCTGGACACACCCCCATATGAAGTCTGGACACACCCCCATATGACATTTGGACACGACCCCATCTGAAGTCTCCGCCCACCACATGTGATTAATTGTCGGACCACCCCACCCCTCAACGCTTTCCCTGTTTTCCATGGACACACATGAATGTGCATGTGCCTGCGCGCACGCTTATCCACATAAACATATGCAAACACACACACACACGTGCGCGTGCATACCTAAAGCCTAGGGCATTAGCGTCATGCTAGCATTGACTAAGGAAGCAGTATCAGGCAGTAACACCATTATGAAGTAACTAAACAGCAGTAACACCATTATGAAGTAACTAAACAGCAGTAACACCATTATGAAGTAACAAACCAGCAGTAATCACATTATGAAGTAACAAAACATCAGTAACACCATTATGAAGTAACAAAACATTAGTAACACCATTATGAAGTGACAAAACAGGAGTAACACCATTATGAAGTAACAAAACAGCAGTAACACCATTATGAAACTACAAAACAGCAGTAACACCATTATGAAGTAACAAACCAGCAGTAACACCATTATGACGTAACAAACCAGCAGTAACACCATTATGAAACAACAAAACAGCAGTAACACCATTATGGAGTAAAAAAACAGCAGTAACACCATTATGAAACAACAAAACAGCAGTAACACCATTATGAAACTACAAAACAGCAGTAACACCATTATGACGTGACAAAACAGCAGTAACACCATTATGAAGTGACAAAACAGCAGTAACACCATTATGAAGTGACAAAACAGCAGTAACACCATTATGAAACAACAACAGCAGTAACACCATTATGAAGTGACAAAACATCAGTAACACCATTATGAAGTGACAAACAGCAGTAACACCATTATGACGTGGCAAAACAGCAGTAACACCATTATGAAGTGACTAAACAGCAGTAACACCATTATGAAACAACAAAACAGCAGTAACACCATTATGAAGTGACAAAACAGCAGTAACACCATTATGACGTGACAAAACGGCAATAACACCATTATGAAGTGACAAAACAGCAGTAACACCATTATGAAACAACAAAACAGCAGTAACACCATTATGAAACAACAAAACAGCAGTAACACCATTATGAAGTGACAAAACTGCAGTAACACCATTATGAAACAACAAAACAGCAGTAACACCATTATGAAGTAACAAAACATCAGTAACACCATTATGAAGTAACAAAACAGCAGTAACACCATTATGAAGTGACAAAACATCAGTAACACCATTATGAAGTGACAAAACAGCAGTAACAACATTATGAAACAACAAAACAGCAGTTATACCATTATGAAGTGACAAAACAGCAGTAACACCATTATGAAACTACAAAACAGCAGTAACACCATTATGAAGTGACAAAACAGCAGTAACACCATTATGACGTGACAAAACAGCAGTAACACCATTATGACGTGACAAAACAGCAGTAACACCATTATGAAGTGACAAAACAGCAGTACCACCATTATGAAGTACAAAAACAGCAGTAACACCATTATGATGTGACAAAACAACAGTAACACCATTATGAAGTGACAAAACAGCAGTAACACCATTATGAAGTGACACAACAGCAGTAACACCATTATGAAGTAACAAAACAGCAGTAACACCCTTATGAAGTAACAAAACAGCAGTAACACCATTATGAAGTGACAAAACAGCAGTAACACCATTATGAAGTAACAAAACAGCAGTAACACCATTATGAAACTACAAAACAGCAGTAACACCATTATGAAACTACAAAACAGCAGTAACACCATTATGAAACAACAAAACAGCTGTAACACCATTATGAAACAACAAAACAGCAGTAACACCATTATGAAGTGACAAAACAGCAGTAACACCATTATGAAACTACAAAACAGCAGTAACACCATTATGAAGTGACAAAACAGCAGTAACACCATTATGAAGTGACAAAACAGCAGTAACACCATTATGATGTGACAAAACAACAGTAACACCATTATGAAGTGACAAAACAGCAGTAACACCATTATGAAGTGACAAAACAGCAGTAACACCATTATGAAGTGACACAACAGCAGTAACACCATTATGAAGTAACAAAACAGCAGTAACACCATTATGAAGTGACAAAACAGCAGTAACACCATTATGAAGTAACAAAACAGCAGTAACACCATTATGAAACTACAAAACAGCAGTAACACCATTATGAAACTACAAAACAGCAGTAACACCATTATGACGTGACAAAACAGCAGTAACACCATTATGAAGTGACAAAACAGCAGTAACACCATTATGAAGTGACAAAACAGCAGTAACACCATTATGAAACAACAAAACAGCAGTAACACCATTATGAAACAACAAAACAGCAGTAACACCATTATGAAGTGACAAAACAGCAGTAACACCATTATGAAACAACAAAACAGCTGTAACACCATTATGACGTGACAAAACAGCTGTAACACCATTATGAAACAACAAAACAGCAGTAACACCATTATGACGTGTCAAAACAGCTGTAACACCATTATGAAGTAACAAAACAGCAGTAACACCATTATGACGTGTCAAAACAGCAGTAACACCATTATGAAGTAACAAAACAGCAGTAACACCAATGACGTGTCAAAACAGCAGTAACACCATTATGAAGTAACAAAACAGCAGTAACACCAATGACGTGTCAAAACAGCAGTAACACCATTATGAAACAACAAAACAGCAGTAACACCATTATGAAGTGACAAAACAGCAGTAACACCATTATGAAACTACAAAACAGCAGTAACACCATTATGGAACTACAAAACAGCAGTAACACCATTATGACGTGACAAAACAGCAGTAACACCATTATGAAACTACAAAACAGCAGTAACACCATTATGACGTGACAAAACAGCAGTAACACCATTATGAAGTGACAAAACAGCAGTAACACCATTATGAAGTGACAAAACAGCAGTAACACCATTATGAAGTAACAAAACAGCAGTAACACCATTATGAAGCAACAAAACAGCAGCTTTGTCTTGTATTTGATTCACAGCACTTTGTCTTGTATTTGATTCCCAGAATGTTGTCTTTTATATGATTCACAGCACTTTGTCTTGTATTTGATTCACAGCACGTTGTCTTGTATTTGATTCACAGCACTTTGTCTTGTATTTGATTCACAGGACTTTGTCTTGTATTTGATTCACAGCACTTTGTCTTGTATTTGATTCACAGCACTTTGTCTTGTATTTGATTCACAGCACTTTGTCTTGTATTTGATTCACAGGCACTTTGTCTTGTATTTGATTCACAGCACTTTGTCTTGTATTTGATTCACAGCACTTTGTCTTGTATTTGATTCACAGCACTTTGTCTTGTATTTGATTCACAGCACTTTGTCTTGTATTTGATTCACAGCACTTTGTCTTGTATTTGATTCACAGCACTTTGTCTTGTATTTGATTCACAGCACGTTGTCTTGTATTTGATTCACAGCACTTTGTCTTGTATTTGATTCACAGCACTTTGTCTTGTATTTGATTCACAGCACTTTGTCTTGTATTTGATTCACAGCACTTTGTCTTGTATTTGATTCACAGCACTTTGTCTTGTATTTGATTCACAGCACTTTGTCTTGTATTTGATTCACAGCACGTTGTCTTGTATTTGATTCACAGCACTTTGTCTTGTATTTGATTCACAGCACTTTGTCTTGTATTTGATTCACAGCACGTTGTCTTGTATTTGATTCACAGCACTTTGTACTTTATATGATTCCCAGCAGGTTAACACGTTGTCTTTTATATGATTCCCAGAACGTTGTACCTTATATGATTCCCAGAACGTTGTACTTTATATGATTCCCAGAACATTGTACTTTATATGATTCCCAGAACGTTGTACTTTATATGATTCCCAGCAGGTTAACACGTTGTCTTTTATATGATTCCCAGCACTTTGTCTTTTATATGATTCCCAGAATGTTGTCTTTTATATGATTCCCAGCAGGTTAACACGTTGTCTTTTATATGATTCACAGCACTTTGTAATTTATATGATTCCCAGCAGGTTAACACATTGTCTTTTATATGATTCACAGCAGTGAAAACAGGCAGTAAAGAGGATTTATTTTTTGATAATCCGAGGTGAATGTTAGCCTGTGTACCAGGCCTGTTTGTGCTGTCATTCCACTCCTTGCCTCTGCTTGTCAAATGCCAATGAGTGGAATAACAGCTAACAGCATGTCTGGTAGCCAGGCTAGGTAAAGCGAATGTCCCAGTGACATCTCATTCCCCTGGATAGAGGCACAGATTCCTGCAGAACTAATGATGATGATGACGTTACTATTATACAAGGTGAAATGACATGTTACGTGTCTTCATCTCCGATACTTATTTAAAGTGTATTTATTTATTTTTTTTGTCTCTGATTTTAGCGTTTTATGTTGAAAGTGTGAAAGATAAAGTAGGGAACGCGGTATTACATGCAACAAAACATAAACCGTCTGTACATATCTATATATCTATATCTATATATCTATATCTATATATATATATCTATACTGGATGGATGGTTTAAAATACATGTATTAAATTACATGTATTAAATCTCATGGGATGTTTTGTGAGTCTGAGAATATGTAACTCTTCCATCTAATACACACTATTGTGTTATTTGATTACAATATCCAAAATACCTGTTATAATCATGCTGCATTACCTCAATAAAGCACAACTCAAACTTGGAAAGACTTATATTTTAATTTGGAGCAACGAACGAACTACAGTCAAAAGAACACTAGAGGGTGATCTGATTCTACAGAGCTGGTGTCATTAGAACACTAGAGGTGACCTGATTCTACAGAGCTGGTGTCATTAGAACACTAGAGGGTGATCTGATTCTACAGAGCTGGTGTCATTAGAACGCTAGAGGGTGACCTGATTCTACAGAGCTGGTGTCAGACCACTAGAGGTGATCTGATTCTACAGAGCTGGTGTCAGACCACTAGAGGTGACCTGATTCTACAGAGCTGGTGTCAGACCACTAGAGGTGACCTGATTCTACAGAGCTGGTGTCAGAACACTAGAGGTGATCTGATTCTACAGAGCTGGTGTCAGAACACTAGAGGTGACCTGATTCTACAGAGCTGGTGTCAGACCACTAGAGGTGACCTGATTCTACAGAGCTGGTGTCAGAACACTAGAGGTGACCTGATTCTACAGAGCTGGTGTCAGAACACTAGAGGTGACCTGATTCTACAGAGCTGGTGTCAGACCACTAGAGGTGATCTGATTCTACAGAGCTGGTGTCAGACCACTAGAGGTGACCTGATTCTACAGAGCTGGTGTCAGACCACTAGAGGGTGACCTGATTCTACAGAGCTGGTGTCAGAACACTAGAGGTGATCTGATTCTACAGAGCTGGTGTCAGAACACTAGAGGTGACCTGATTCTACAGAGCTGGTGTCATTAGATCACTAGAGGTGACCTGATTCTACAGAGCTGGTGTCAGACCACTAGAGGTGACCTGATTCTACAGAGCTGGTGTCATTAGATCACTAGAGGTGACCTGATTCTACAGAGCTGGTGTCATTAGAACACTAGAGGTGACCTGATTCTACAGAGCTGGTGTCAGACCACTAGAGGTGATCTGATTCTACAGAGCTGGTGTCAGACCACTAGAGGTGACCTGATTCTACAGAGCTGGTGTCAGACCACTAGAGGGTGACCTGATTCTACAGAGCTGTGTCAGAACACTAGAGGTGATCTGATCTACAGAGCTGGTGTCAGAACACTAGAGGTGATCTGATTCTACAGAGCTGGTGTCTAGAACACTAGAGGGTGATCTGATTCTACAGAGCTGGTGTCAGACCACTAGAGGTGACCTGATTCTACAGAGCTGGTGTCATTAGAACACTAGAGGTGACCTGATTCTACAGAGCTGGTGTCATTAGACACTAGAGGTGACCTGATTCTACAGAGCTGGTGTCATTAGAACACTAGAGGTGACCTGATTCTACAGAGCTGGTGTCATTAGAACACTAGAGGTGACCTGATTCTACAGAGCTGGTGTCATTAGAACACTAGAGGTGACCTGATTCTACAGAGCTGGTGTCATTAGAACACTAGAGGTGACCTGATTCTACAGAGCTGGTGTCATTAGAACACTAGAGGTGACCTGATTCTACAGAGCTGGTGTCAGTAGAACACTAGAGGTGACCTGATTCTACAGAGCTGGTGTCAGACCACTAGAGGTGACCTGATTCTACAGAGCTGGTGTCAGAACACTAGAGGTGATCTGATTCTACAGAGCTGGTGTCAGAACACTAGAGGTGATCTGATTCTACAGAGCTGGTGTCAGACCACTAGAGGTGACCTGATTCTACAGAGCTGGTGTCATTAGAACACTAGAGGTGACCTGATTCTACAGAGCTGGTGTCATTAGAACACTAGAGGTGACCTGATTCTACAGAGCTTGGTGTCAGACCACTAGAGGTGACCTGATTCTACAGAGCTGGTGTCAGACCACTAGAGGTGACCTGATTCTAACAGAGCGGGTGTCAGATCACTAGAGGGTTGACCCGGATTCTACAGGAGCTGGTGTCATTAGATAGAACACTAGAGGTGATCTGATTCTACAGAGCGGGTGTCATTAGAACACTAGAAGGTGACCTGAATTCTACAGGAGGCTGGGTGTCATTAGAAAACTAGAGGTGGACCTGAGTCTAATTACAGAGCTGGGGTCATTAGAACACGAGAGGTGACCTGATTCTACAGAGCTGGTGTCATTAGAACACTAGAGGTTGATCTGATTCTACAGAGCTGGTGTCAATTATAACAGCTAAGGTTGTATCTGATTCTACAGAGGCTGGTGGTCAGAGACACTTAGAGGGGTGACCTGATTCTACCAGAGCTGGTGTCAGAACACTAGAGGTGACCTGATTCTACAGAGCTGGTGTCAGACCACTAGAGGTGACCTGATTCTACAGAGCTGGTGTCAGAACACTAGAGGTGACCTGATTCTACAGAGCTGGTGTCATTAGAACACTAGAGATGACCTGATTCTACAGAGCTGGTGTCAGAACACTAGAGGTGACCTGATTCTACAGAGCTGGTGTCAGAACACTAGAGGTGACCTGATTCTACAGAGCTGGTGTCATTAGAACACTAGAGGTGACCTGATTCTACAGAGCTGGTGTCAGAACACTAGAGGTGACCTGATTCTACAGAGCTGGTGTCAGAACACTAGAGGTGACCTGATTCTACAGAGCTGGTGTCATTAGAACACTAGAGGTGACCTGATTCTACAGAGCTGGTGTCAGAGACACTAGAGGTGACCTGATTCTACAGAGCTGGTGTCAGAACACTAGAGGTGACCTGATTCTACAGAGCTGGTGTCATTAGAACACTAGAGGTGACCTGATTCTACGAGCTGGTGTCTTAGAACACGAGAGGGTGACCTGATTCTACAGAGCTGGTGTCAGAACACTAGAGTGACCTGATTCTACAGAGCTGGTGTCATTAAACACTAGAGGGTGACCTGATTCTACAGAGCTGGTGTCAGAACACTAGAGGTGACCTGATTCTACAGAGCTGGTGTCATTAGAACACTAGAGGTGACCTGATTCTACAGAGCTGGTGTACAGTAGAACACTAGAGGTGACCTGATTCTAGCAGAGCTGGTTCATTAGAACACTAGAGGTGACCTGATTCTACAGAGCTGGTGTCATGAACACTAGAGGTGACCTGATTCTACAGAGCTGGTGTCATTAGAACACTAGAGGTGACCTGATTCTACAGAGCTGGTGTCATTAGAACACTAGAGGTGACCTGATTCTACAGAGCTGGTGTCATTAGAACACTAGAGTGACTGATTCTACAGAGCTGGTGTCATTAGAACACTAGAGGTGATCTGATTCTACAGAGCTGGTGTCATTAGAACACTAGAGGTGATCTGATTCTACAGAGCTGGTGTCATTAGAACACTAGAGGTGACCTGATTCTACAGAGCTGGTGTCATTAGAACACTAGAGGTGACCTGATTCTACAGAGCTGGTGTCATTAGAACACTAGAGGTGACCTGATTCTACAGAGCTGGTGTCATTAGAACACTAGAGGTGATCTGATTCTACAGAGCTGGTGTCATTAGAACACTAGAGGTGACCTGATTCTACAGAGCTGGTGTCATTAGAACACTAGAGGTGACCTGATTCTACAGAGCTGGTGTCATTAGAACACTAGAGGTGACCTGATTCTACAGAGCTGGTGTCAGAACACTAGAGGTGACCTGATTCTACAGAGCTGGTGTCATTAGAACACTAGAGGTGACCTGATTCTACAGAGCTGGTGTCATTAGAACACTAGAGGTGACCTGATTCTACAGAGCTGGTGTCATTAGAACACTAGAGGTGACCTGATTCTACAGAGCTGGTGTCATTAGAACACTAGAGGTGACCTGATTCTACAGAGCTGGTGGCATTAGAACACTAGAGGTGACCTGATTCCTACAGAAGCTGGTGTCATTAGAACACTAGAGGGTGAACCATGATTCTACAGAGCTGGTGTCATTAGAACAGCTAAGAGGTGACCTGTTCTACAGAAGCTGGTGTCATTAGAACACTAGAGGTGACCTGATTCTACAGAGCTGGTGTCATTAGAACACTAGAGGTGACCTGATTCTACAGAGCTGGTGTCATTAGAACACTAGAAGGTGAACCTGATTCTACAGAGCTTGGTGTCATTAGAACACTAGAGGTGACCTGATTCTACAGAGCTGGGTCAGAACACTAGAGGTTGACCTGATCTACAGAGCTGGTGTCATTAGACACTAGAGTGACCTGATTCTACAGAGCTGGTGTCAGAACACTAGAGGGTGACCTGATTCTACAGAGCTGGTGTCATAGAACACTAGAGGGTGACCTGATTCTACAGAGCTGGTGTCATGAACACTAGAGGTGACCTGATTCTACAGAGCTGGTGTCATTAGAACACTAGAGGTGACCTGATTCTACAGAGCTGGTGTCATTAGAACACTAGAGGTGACCTGATTCTACAGAGCTGGTGTCATTAGAACACTAGAGGTGACCTGATTCTACAGAGCTGGTGTCATTAGAACACTAGAGGTGACCTGATTCTACAGAGCTGGTGTCATTAGAACACTAGAGGTGACCTGATTCTACAGAGCTGGTGTCTTAGAACACTAGAGGTGACCTGATTCTACAGAGCTGGTGTCATTAGAACACTAGAGGTGACCTGATTCTACAGAGCTGGTGTCATTAGAACACTAGAGGTGACCTGATTCTACAGAGCTGGTGTCATAGAACACTAGAGGTGACCTGATTCTACAGAGCTGGTGTCATAGAACACTAGAGGTGACCTGATTCTACAGAGCTGGTGTCATTAGAACACTAGAGGTGACCTGATTCTACAGAGCTGGTGTCATTAGAACACTAGAGGTGACCTGATTCTACAGAGCTGGTGTCATTAGAACACTAGAGGTGACCTGATTCTACAGAGCTGGTGTCATTAGACAACTAGAGGTGACCTGATTCTACAGAGCTTGGTGTCATTAGAACGCTAGAGGTGACCTGATTCTACAGAGCTGGTTGTCATTAGAACACTAGAGGTGACCTGATTCTACAGAGCTGTGTCATTAGAACACTAGAGGTGACCTGATTCTACAGAGCTGGTGTCAGACCACTAGAGGTGACCTGATTCTACAGAGCTGGTGTCATAGAACACTAGAGGTGACATGATTCTACAGAGCTGGTATCAGTAGAACACTAGAGGTGATCTGATTCTACAGAGCTGGTGTCAGAACCACTAGAGGTGACCTTGATTCTACAGAGCTGGTGTCATTAGACACTAGAGGTGACCTGATTCTACAGAGCTGGTGTCAGACCACTAGAGTGACCTGATTCTACAGAGCTGGTGTCATTAGACACTAGAGGTGACCTGATTCTACAGAGCTGGTGTCCAGACCCACTAGAGGTGACATGATTCTACAGAGCTTGGTGTCATTAGATCACTAGAGGTGATCTGATTCTACAAGAGCTGGTGTCAGACCACTAGAGGTGACCTGATTCTACAGAGCTGGTGTCATTAGAACACTAGAGGTGACCAGATTCTACAGAGTTGGGTGTCAGACACTAGAGGTGACCTGATTCTACAGAGCTGGTGTCAGAACACTAGAGGTGATCTGATTTCTACAGAGCTGGTGTCAGGACCACTAGAGGTGACCTGATTCTACAGAGCTGGTGTCAGACCACTAGAGGTGACCTGATTCTACAGAGCTGGTGTCATTAGAACACTAGAGGTGACTGATTCTACAGAGCTGGTGTCATTAGACCACTAGAGGTGACCTGATTCTACAGAGCTGGTGTCAGAACACTAGAGGTGATCTGATTCTACAGAGCTGGTGTCATAGAACACTAGAGGTGACCTGATTCTACAGAGCTGGTGTCATTAGAACACTAGAGGTGACCTGATTCTACAGAGCTGGTGTCAGAACACTAGAGGTGACCTGATTCTACAGAGCTGGTGTCATGAACACTAGAGGTGACCTGATTCTACAGAGCTTGGTGTCTAGAACACTAGAGTGATCTGATTCTACAGAGCTGGTGTCATTAGAACACTAGAGGGTGACCTGATTCTACAGAGCTGGTGTCAGAACACTAGAGGTGACCTGATTCTACAGAGCTGGTGTCATTAGAACACTAGAGGTGACCTGATTCTACAGAGCTGGTGTCATTAGAACACTAGAGGTGACCTGATTCTACAGAGCTGGTGTCATTAGAACACTAGAGGTGACCTGATTCTACAGAGCTGGTGTCATTAGAACACTAGAGGTGACCTGATTCTACAGAGCTGGTGTCATTAGAACACTAGAGGTGACCTGATTCTACAGAGCTGGTGTCATAGAACACTAGAGGTGACCTGATTCTACAGAGCTGGTGTCATTAGAACACTAGAGGTGATCTGATTCTACAGAGCTGGTGTCATTAGAACACTAGAGGTGACTGATTCTACAGAGCTGGTGTCATTAGAACACTAGAGGTGACCTGATTCTACAGAGCTGGTGTCATTAGAACACTAGAGGTGACCTGATTCTACAGAGCTGGTGTCATTAGAACACTAGAGGTGACCTGATTCTACAGAGCTGGTGTCATTAGAACACTAGAGGTGACCTGATTCTACAGAGCTGGTGTCATTAGAACACTAGAGGTGACCTGATTCTACAGAGCTGGTGTCATTAGAACACTAGAGGTGACCTGATTCTACAGAGCTGGTGTCATTAGAACACTAGAGGTGACCTGATTCTACAGAGCTGGTGTCATTAGAACACTAGAGGTGACCTGATTCTACAGAGCTGGTGTCAGAACACTAGAGGTGACCTGATTCTACAGAGCTGGTGTCATTAGAACACTAGAGGTGACCTGATTCTACAGAGCTGGTGTCATTAGAACACTAGAGGTGACCTGATTCTACAGAGCTGGTGTCAGAACACTAGAGGTGACCTGATTCTACAGAGCTGGTGTCATAGAACACTAGAGGTGACCTGAATTCTACAGAGCTGGTGTCATTAGAACACTAGAGGTGACCTGATTCTACAGAGCTGGTGTCATTAGAACACTAAGAGGGGACCTGATTCTACAGAGCTGGTGTCATTAGAACACTAGAGGTGACCTGATTCTACAGAGCTGGAGTCAACCACTAGAGGTGACATGATTCTACAGAGCTGGTGTCATTAGAACACTAGAGGTGACCTGCATTCCTACAGAGCTGTCGGTGTCATTAGAACACTAGAGGTGACGCTGATCTACAGAGCTGGTGTCAGACCACTAGAGGTGAGCTGATCTCTACAGAGCTGGTAGTCACGAGACACTAGAGGTTATTGATTCTACGAGTGGTACATAAGAGGTGACCTGATTCTACAGAGCTGGTGTCATTAGAAACACTAGAGGTGATCTGATTCCTAACAGAGCTGGTGTCAGGACGCACTAGAGGTCACCTGATTCCTACAGAGCTGGTGTCATTAGAACACTAGAGGTGACCTGGATTCTACAGGAGCTGGTGTCATAGAACATCTAGAGTGACCTCGATTCTACAGAGCTTGGTGTCATGACACTAGAGGTGACCTGATTCTACAGAGCTGGTGTCAGAACACTAGAGGTGACCTGATTCTACAGAGCTGGTGTCATTAGAACACTAGAGGTGACCTGATTCTACAGAGCTGGTGTCAGAACACTAGAGGTGACCTGATTCTACAGAGCTGGTGTCATTAGAACACTAGAGGTGACCTGATTCTACAGAGCTGGTGTCAGAACACTAGAGGTGACCTGATTCTACAGAGCTGGTGTCATTAGAACACTAGAGGTGACCTGATTCTACAGAGCTGGTGTCATTAGAACACTAGAGGTGACCTGATTCTACAGAGCTGGTGTCATTAGAACACTAGAGGTGACCTGATTCTACAGAGCTGGTGTCATTAGAACACTAGAGGTGACCTGATTCTACAGAGCTGGTGTCATTAGAACACTAGAGGTGACCTGATTCTACAGAGCTGGTGTCATTAGAACACTAGAGGTGACCTGATTCTACAGAGCTGGTGTCAGAACACTAGAGGTGACCTGATTCTACAGAGCTGGTGTCATTAGAACACTAGAGGTGACCTGATTCTACAGAGCTGGTGTCATTAGAACACTAGAGGTGACCTGATTCTACAGAGCTGGTGTCATTAGAACACTAGAGGTGACCTGATTCTACAGAGCTGGTGTCATTAGAACACTAGAGGTGACCTGATTCTACAGAGCTGGTGTCATTAGAACACTAGAGGTGACCTGATTCTACAGAGCTGGTGTCATTAGAACACTAGAGGTGACCTGATTCTACAGAGCTGGTGTCATTAGAACACTAGAGGTGACCTGATTCTACAGAGCTGGTGTCATTAGAACACTAGAGGTGACCTGATTCTACAGAGCTGGTGTCATTAGAACACTAGAGGTGACCTGATTCTACAGAGCTGGTGTCATTAGAACACTAGAGGTGACCTGATTCTACAGAGCTGGTGTCATTAGAACACTAGAGGTGACCTGATTCTACAGAGCTGGTGTCATTAGAACACTAGAGGTGACCTGATTCTACAGAGCTGGTGTCATTAGAACACTAGAGGTGACCTGATTCTACAGAGCTGGTGTCATTAGAACACTAGAGGTGACCTGATTCTACAGAGCTGGTGTCATTAGAACACTAGAGGTGACCTGATTCTACAGAGCTGGTGTCATTAGAACACTAGAGGTGACCTGATTCTACAGAGCTGGTGTCATTAGAACACTAGAGGTGACCTGATTCTACAGAGCTGGTGTCAGAACACTAGAGGTGACCTGATTCTACAGAGCTGGTGTCATTAGAACACTAGAGGTGACCTGATTCTACAGAGCTGGTGTCATTAGAACACTAGAGGTGACCTGATTCTACAGAGCTGGTGTCATTAGAACACTAGAGGTGACCTGATTCTACAGAGCTGGTGTCATTAGAACACTAGAGGTGACCTGATTCTACAGAGCTGGTGTCATTAGAACACTAGAGGTGACCTGATTCTACAGAGCTGGTGTCATTAGAACACTAGAGGTGACCTGATTCTACAGAGCTGGTGTCATTAGAACACTAGAGGTGACCTGATTCTACAGAGCTGGTGTCATTAGAACACTAGAGGTGACCTGATTCTACAGAGCTGGTGTCATTAGAACACTAGAGGTGACCTGATTCTACAGAGCTGGTGTCATTAGAACACTAGAGGTGACCTGATTCTACAGAGCTGGTGTCAGAACACTAGAGGTGACCTGATTCTACAGAGCTGGTGTCATTAGAACACTAGAGGTGACCTGATTCTACAGAGCTGGTGTCATTAGAACACTAGAGGTGACCTGATTCTACAGAGCTGGTGTCAGAACACTAGAGGTGACCTGATTCTACAGAGCTGGTGTCATTAGAACACTAGAGGTGACCTGATTCTACAGAGCTGGTGTCAGAACACTAGAGGTGACCTGATTCTACAGAGCTGGTGTCATTAGAACACTAGAGGTGACCTGATTCTACAGAGCTGGTGTCATTAGAACACTAGAGGTGACCTGATTCTACAGAGCTGGTGTCATTAGAACACTAGAGGTGACCTGATTCTACAGAGCTGGTGTCATTAGAACACTAGAGGTGACCTGATTCTACAGAGCTGGTGTCATTAGAACACTAGAGGTGACCTGATTCTACAGAGCTGGTGTCAGAACACTAGAGGTGACCTGATTCTACAGAGCTGGTGTCATTAGAACACTAGAGGTGACCTGATTCTACAGAGCTGGTGTCATTAGAACACTAGAGGTGACCTGATTCTACAGAGCTGGTGTCATTAGAACACTAGAGGTGACCTGATTCTACAGAGCTGGTGTCAGAACACTAGAGGTGACCTGATTCTACAGAGCTGGTGTCATTAGAACACTAGAGGTGACCTGATTCTACAGAGCTGGTGTCAGAACACTAGAGGTGACCTGATTCTACAGAGCTGGTGTCATTAGAACACTAGAGGTGACCTGATTCTACAGAGCTGGTGTCAGAACACTAGAGGTGACCTGATTCTACAGAGCTGGTGTCATTAGAACACTAGAGGTGACCTGATTCTACAGAGCTGGTGTCAGAACACTAGAGGTGACCTGATTCTACAGAGCTGGTGTCATTAGAACACTAGAGGTGACCTGATTCTACAGAGCTGGTGTCATTAGAACACTAGAGGTGACCTGATTCTACAGAGCTGGTGTCATTAGAACACTAGAGGTGACCTGATTCTACAGAGCTGGTGTCATTAGAACACTAGAGGTGACCTGATTCTACAGAGCTGGTGTCATTAGAACACTAGAGGTGACCTGATTCTACAGAGCTGGTGTCAGAACACTAGAGGTGACCTGATTCTACAGAGCTGGTGTCATTAGAACACTAGAGGTGACCTGATTCTACAGAGCTGGTGTCATTAGAACACTAGAGGTGACCTGATTCTACAGAGCTGGTGTCAGAACACTAGAGGTGACCTGATTCTACAGAGCTGGTGTCATTAGAACACTAGAGGTGACCTGATTCTACAGAGCTGGTGTCATTAGAACACTAGAGGTGACCTGATTCTACAGAGCTGGTGTCATTAGAACACTAGAGGTGACCTGATTCTACAGAGCTGGTGTCAGAACACTAGAGGTGACCTGATTCTACAGAGCTGGTGTCATTAGAACACTAGAGGTGACCTGATTCTACAGAGCTGGTGTCATTAGAACACTAGAGGTGACCTGATTCTACAGAGCTGGTGTCATTAGAACACTAGAGGTGACCTGATTCTACAGAGCTGGTGTCATTAGAACACTAGAGGTGACCTGATTCTACAGAGCTGGTGTCATTAGAACACTAGAGGTGACCTGATTCTACAGAGCTGGTGTCATTAGAACACTAGAGGTGACCTGATTCTACAGAGCTGGTGTCATTAGAACACTAGAGGTGACCTGATTCTACAGAGCTGGTGTCATTAGAACACTAGAGGTGACCTGATTCTACAGAGCTGGTGTCATTAGAACACTAGAGGTGACCTGATTCTACAGAGCTGGTGTCATTAGAACACTAGAGGTGACCTGATTCTACAGAGCTGGTGTCATTAGAACACTAGAGGTGACCTGATTCTACAGAGCTGGTGTCATTAGAACACTAGAGGTGACCTGATTCTACAGAGCTGGTGTCATTAGAACACTAGAGGTGACCTGATTCTACAGAGCTGGTGTCATTAGAACACTAGAGGTGACCTGATTCTACAGAGCTGGTGTCATTAGAACACTAGAGGTGACCTGATTCTACAGAGCTGGTGTCATTAGAACACTAGAGGTGACCTGATTCTACAGAGCTGGTGTCATTAGAACACTAGAGGTGACCTGATTCTACAGAGCTGGTGTCATTAGAACACTAGAGGTGACCTGATTCTACAGAGCTGGTGTCAGAACACTAGAGGTGACCTGATTCTACAGAGCTGGTGTCATTAGAACACTAGAGGTGACCTGATTCTACAGAGCTGGTGTCATTAGAACACTAGAGGTGACCTGATTCTACAGAGCTGGTGTCATTAGAACACTAGAGGTGACCTGATTCTACAGAGCTGGTGTCATTAGAACACTAGAGGTGACCTGATTCTACAGAGCTGGTGTCATTAGAACACTAGAGGTGACCTGATTCTACAGAGCTGGTGTCATTAGAACACTAGAGGTGACCTGATTCTACAGAGCTGGTGTCATTAGAACACTAGAGGTGACCTGATTCTACAGAGCTGGTGTCATTAGAACACTAGAGGTGACCTGATTCTACAGAGCTGGTGTCATTAGAACACTAGAGGTGACCTGATTCTACAGAGCTGGTGTCATTAGAACACTAGAGGTGACCTGATTCTACAGAGCTGGTGTCATTAGAACACTAGAGGTGACCTGATTCTACAGAGCTGGTGTCATTAGAACACTAGAGGTGACCTGATTCTACAGAGCTGGTGTCATTAGAACACTAGAGGTGACCTGATTCTACAGAGCTGGTGTCATTAGAACACTAGAGGTGACCTGATTCTACAGAGCTGGTGTCAGAACACTAGAGGTGACCTGATTCTACAGAGCTGGTGTCATTAGAACACTAGAGGTGACCTGATTCTACAGAGCTGGTGTCAGAACACTAGAGGTGACCTGATTCTACAGAGCTGGTGTCATTAGAACACTAGAGGTGACCTGATTCTACAGAGCTGGTGTCAGAACACTAGAGGTGACCTGATTCTACAGAGCTGGTGTCATTAGAACACTAGAGGTGACCTGATTCTACAGAGCTGGTGTCAGAACACTAGAGGTGACCTGATTCTACAGAGCTGGTGTCATTAGAACACTAGAGGTGACCTGATTCTACAGAGCTGGTGTCATTAGAACACTAGAGGTGACCTGATTCTACAGAGCTGGTGTCAGAACACTAGAGGTGACCTGATTCTACAGAGCTGGTGTCATTAGAACACTAGAGGTGACCTGATTCTACAGAGCTGGTGTCATTAGAACACTAGAGGTGACCTGATTCTACAGAGCTGGTGTCATTAGAACACTAGAGGTGACCTGATTCTACAGAGCTGGTGTCAGAACACTAGAGGTGACCTGATTCTACAGAGCTGGTGTCATTAGAACACTAGAGGTGACCTGATTCTACAGAGCTGGTGTCATTAGAACACTAGAGGTGACCTGATTCTACAGAGCTGTGTATCAGAACACTAGAGGTGACCTGATTCTACAGAGCTGGTGTCATTAGAACACTAGAGGTGACCTGATTCTACAGAGCTGGTGTCATTAGAACACTAGAGGTGACCTGATTCTACAGAGCTGGTGTCAGAACACTAGAGGTGACCTGATTCTACAGAGCTGGTGTCATTAGAACACTAGAGGTGACCTGATTCTACAGAGCTGGTGTCATTAGAACACTAGAGGTGACCTGATTCTACAGAGCTGGTGTCATTAGAACACTAGAGGTGACCTGATTCTACAGAGCTGGTGTCATTAGAACACTAGAGGTGACCTGATTCTACAGAGCTGGTGTCATTAGAACACTAGAGGTGACCTGATTCTACAGAGCTGGTGTCATTAGAACACTAGAGGTGACCTGATTCTACAGAGCTGGTGTCATTAGAACACTAGAGGTGACCTGATTCTACAGAGCTGGTGTCATTAGAACACTAGAGGTGACCTGATTCTACAGAGCTGGTGTCATTAGAACACTAGAGGTGACCTGATTCTACAGAGCTGGTGTCAGAACACTAGAGGTGACCTGATTCTACAGAGCTGGTGTCATTAGAACACTAGAGGTGACCTGATTCTACAGAGCTGGTGTCATTAGAACACTAGAGGTGACCTGATTCTACAGAGCTGGTGTCATTAGAACACTAGAGGTGACCTGATTCTACAGAGCTGGTGTCATTAGAACACTAGAGGTGACCTGATTCTACAGAGCTGGTGTCATTAGAACACTAGAGGTGACCTGATTCTACAGAGCTGGTGTCATTAGAACACTAGAGGTGACCTGATTCTACAGAGCTGGTGTCATTAGAACACTAGAGGTGACCTGATTCTACAGAGCTGGTGTCATTAGAACACTAGAGGTGACCTGATTCTACAGAGCTGGTGTCATTAGAACACTAGAGGTGACCTGATTCTACAGAGCTGGTGTCATTAGAACACTAGAGGTGACCTGATTCTACAGAGCTGGTGTCATTAGAACACTAGAGGTGACCTGATTCTACAGAGCTGGTGTCATTAGAACACTAGAGGTGACCTGATTCTACAGAGCTGGTGTCATTAGAACACTAGAGGTGACCTGATTCTACAGAGCTGGTGTCATTAGAACACTAGAGGTGACCTGATTCTACAGAGCTGGTGTCAGAACACTAGAGGTGACCTGATTCTACAGAGCTGGTGTCATTAGAACACTAGAGGTGACCTGATTCTACAGAGCTGGTGTCATTAGAACACTAGAGGTGACCTGATTCTACAGAGCTGGTGTCAGAACACTAGAGGTGACCTGATTCTACAGAGCTGGTGTCATTAGAACACTAGAGGTGACCTGATTCTACAGAGCTGGTGTCATTAGAACACTAGAGGTGACCTGATTCTACAGAGCTGGTGTCAGAACACTAGAGGTGACCTGATTCTACAGAGCTGGTGTCATTAGAACACTAGAGGTGACCTGATTCTACAGAGCTGGTGTCATTAGAACACTAGAGGTGACCTGATTCTACAGAGCTGGTGTCATTAGAACACTAGAGGTGACCTGATTCTACAGAGCTGGTGTCATTAGAACACTAGAGGTGACCTGATTCTACAGAGCTGGTGTCAGAACACTAGAGGTGACCTGATTCTACAGAGCTGGTGTCATTAGAACACTAGAGGTGACCTGATTCTACAGAGCTGGTGTCATTAGAACACTAGAGGTGACCTGATTCTACAGAGCTGGTGTCATTAGAACACTAGAGGTGACCTGATTCTACAGAGCTGGTGTCATTAGAACACTAGAGGTGACCTGATTCTACAGAGCTGGTGTCATTAGAACACTAGAGGTGACCTGATTCTACAGAGCTGGTGTCATTAGAACACTAGAGGTGACCTGATTCTACAGAGCTGGTGTCATTAGAACACTAGAGGTGACCTGATTCTACAGAGCTGGTGTCATTAGAACACTAGAGGTGACCTGATTCTACAGAGCTGGTGTCATTAGAACACTAGAGGTGACCTGATTCTACAGAGCTGGTGTCAGAACACTAGAGGTGACCTGATTCTACAGAGCTGGTGTCATTAGAACACTAGAGGTGACCTGATTCTACAGAGCTGGTGTCATTAGAACACTAGAGGTGACCTGATTCTACAGAGCTGGTGTCAGAACACTAGAGGTGACCTGATTCTACAGAGCTGGTGTCATTAGAACACTAGAGGTGACCTGATTCTACAGAGCTGGTGTCAGAACACTAGAGGTGACCTGATTCTACAGAGCTGGTGTCATTAGAACACTAGAGGTGACCTGATTCTACAGAGCTGGTGTCAGAACACTAGAGGTGACCTGATTCTACAGAGCTGGTGTCATTAGAACACTAGAGGTGACCTGATTCTACAGAGCTGGTGTCAGAACACTAGAGGTGACCTGATTCTACAGAGCTGGTGTCATTAGAACACTAGAGGTGACCTGATTCTACAGAGCTGGTGTCAGAACACTAGAGGTGACCTGATTCTACAGAGCTGGTGTCATTAGAACACTAGAGGTGACCTGATTCTACAGAGCTGGTGTCATTAGAACACTAGAGGTGACCTGATTCTACAGAGCTGGTGTCAGAACACTAGAGGTGACCTGATTCTACAGAGCTGGTGTCATTAGAACACTAGAGGTGACCTGATTCTACAGAGCTGGTGTCATTAGAACACTAGAGGTGACCTGATTCTACAGAGCTGGTGTCATTAGAACACTAGAGGTGACCTGATTCTACAGAGCTGGTGTCAGAACACTAGAGGTGACCTGATTCTACAGAGCTGGTGTCATTAGAACACTAGAGGTGACCTGATTCTACAGAGCTGGTGTCATTAGAACACTAGAGGTGACCTGATTCTACAGAGCTGGTGTCAGAACACTAGAGGTGACCTGATTCTACAGAGCTGGTGTCATTAGAACACTAGAGGTGACCTGATTCTACAGAGCTGGTGTCATTAGAACACTAGAGGTGACCTGATTCTACAGAGCTGGTGTCAGAACACTAGAGGTGACCTGATTCTACAGAGCTGGTGTCATTAGAACACTAGAGGTGACCTGATTCTACAGAGCTGGTGTCATTAGAACACTAGAGGTGACCTGATTCTACAGAGCTGGTGTCATTAGAACACTAGAGGTGACCTGATTCTACAGAGCTGGTGTCATTAGAACACTAGAGGTGACCTGATTCTACAGAGCTGGTGTCAGAACACTAGAGGTGACCTGATTCTACAGAGCTGGTGTCATTAGAACACTAGAGGTGACCTGATTCTACAGAGCTGGTGTCATTAGAACACTAGAGGTGACCTGATTCTACAGAGCTGGTGTCATTAGAACACTAGAGGTGACCTGATTCTACAGAGCTGGTGTCATTAGAACACTAGAGGTGACCTGATTCTACAGAGCTGGTGTCAGAACACTAGAGGTGACCTGATTCTACAGAGCTGGTGTCATTAGAACACTAGAGGTGACCTGATTCTACAGAGCTGGTGTCATTAGAACACTAGAGGTGACCTGATTCTACAGAGCTGGTGTCAGAACACTAGAGGTGACCTGATTCTACAGAGCTGGTGTCATTAGAACACTAGAGGTGACCTGATTCTACAGAGCTGGTGTCAGAACACTAGAGGTGACCTGATTCTACAGAGCTGGTGTCATTAGAACACTAGAGGTGACCTGATTCTACAGAGCTGGTGTCATTAGAACACTAGAGGTGACCTGATTCTACAGAGCTGGTGTCAGAACACTAGAGGTGACCTGATTCTACAGAGCTGGTGTCATTAGAACACTAGAGGTGACCTGATTCTACAGAGCTGGTGTCATTAGAACACTAGAGGTGACCTGATTCTACAGAGCTGGTGTCATTAGAACACTAGAGGTGACCTGATTCTACAGAGCTGGTGTCAGAACACTAGAGGTGACCTGATTCTACAGAGCTGGTGTCATTAGAACACTAGAGGTGACCTGATTCTACAGAGCTGGTGTCATTAGAACACTAGAGGTGACCTGATTCTACAGAGCTGGTGTCATTAGAACACTAGAGGTGACCTGATTCTACAGAGCTGGTGTCAGAACACTAGAGGTGACCTGATTCTACAGAGCTGGTGTCATTAGAACACTAGAGGTGACCTGATTCTACAGAGCTGGTGTCATTAGAACACTAGAGGTGACCTGATTCTACAGAGCTGGTGTCATTAGAACACTAGAGGTGACCTGATTCTACAGAGCTGGTGTCAGAACACTAGAGGTGACCTGATTCTACAGAGCTGGTGTCATTAGAACACTAGAGGTGACCTGATTCTACAGAGCTGGTGTCAGAACACTAGAGGTGACCTGATTCTACAGAGCTGGTGTCATTAGAACACTAGAGGTGACCTGATTCTACAGAGCTGGTGTCATTAGAACACTAGAGGTGACCTGATTCTACAGAGCTGGTGTCAGAGAACACTAGAGGTGACCTGATTCTACAGAGCTGGTGTCATTAGAACACTAGAGGTGACCTGATTCTACAGAGCTGGTGTCATTAGAACACTAGAGGTGACCTGATTCTACAGAGCTGGTGTCATTAGAACACTAGAGGTGACCTGATTCTACAGAGCTGGTGTCAGAACACTAGAGGTGACCTGATTCTACAGAGCTGGTGTCATTAGAACACTAGAGGTGACCTGATTCTACAGAGCTGGTGTCAGAACACTAGAGGTGACCTGATTCTACAGAGCTGGTGTCATTAGAACACTAGAGGTGACCTGATTCTACAGAGCTGGTGTCAGAACACTAGAGGTGACCTGATTCTACAGAGCTGGTGTCATTAGAACACTAGAGGTGACCTGATTCTACAGAGCTGGTGTCAGAACACTAGAGGTGACCTGATTCTACAGAGCTGGTGTCATTAGAACACTAGAGGTGACCTGATTCTACAGAGCTGGTGTCAGAACACTAGAGGTGACCTGATTCTACAGAGCTGGTGTCAGAACACTAGAGGTGACCTGATTCTACAGAGCTGGTGTCATTAGAACACTAGAGGTGACCTGATTCTACAGAGCTGGTGTCAGAACACTAGAGGTGACCTGATTCTACAGAGCTGGTGTCAGAACACTAGAGGTGACCTGATTCTACAGAGCTGGTGTCATTAGAACACTAGAGGTGACCTGATTCTACAGAGCTGGTGTCATTAGAACACTAGAGGTGACCTGATTCTACAGAGCTGGTGTCATTAGAACACTAGAGGTGACCTGATTCTACAGAGCTGGTGTCATTAGAACACTAGAGGTGACCTGATTCTACAGAGCTGGTGTCATTAGAACACTAGAGGTGACCTGATTCTACAGAGCTGGTGTCAGAACACTAGAGGTGACCTGATTCTACAGAGCTGGTGTCATTAGAACACTAGAGGTGACCTGATTCTACAGAGCTGGTGTCAGAACACTAGAGGTGACCTGATTCTACAGAGCTGGTGTCATTAGAACACTAGAGGTGACCTGATTCTACAGAGCTGGTGTCATTAGAACACTAGAGGTGACCTGATTCTACAGAGCTGGTGTCAGAACACTAGAGGTGACCTGATTCTACAGAGCTGGTGTCATTAGAACACTAGAGGTGACCTGATTCTACAGAGCTGGTGTCATTAGAACACTAGAGGTGACCTGATTCTACAGAGCTGGTGTCATTAGAACACTAGAGGTGACCTGATTCTACAGAGCTGGTGTCAGAACACTAGAGGTGACCTGATTCTACAGAGCTGGTGTCATTAGAACACTAGAGGTGACCTGATTCTACAGAGCTGGTGTCAGAACACTAGAGGTGACCTGATTCTACAGAGCTGGTGTCATTAGAACACTAGAGGTGACCTGATTCTACAGAGCTGGTGTCAGAACACTAGAGGTGACCTGATTCTACAGAGCTGGTGTCATTAGAACACTAGAGGTGACCTGATTCTACAGAGCTGGTGTCAGAACACTAGAGGTGACCTGATTCTACAGAGCTGGTGTCATTAGAACACTAGAGGTGACCTGATTCTACAGAGCTGGTGTCAGAACACTAGAGGTGACCTGATTCTACAGAGCTGGTGTCAGAACACTAGAGGTGACCTGATTCTACAGAGCTGGTGTCATTAGAACACTAGAGGTGACCTGATTCTACAGAGCTGGTGTCAGAACACTAGAGGTGACCTGATTCTACAGAGCTGGTGTCAGAACACTAGAGGTGACCTGATTCTACAGAGCTGGTGTCATTAGAACACTAGAGGTGACCTGATTCTACAGAGCTGGTGTCATTAGAACACTAGAGGTGACCTGATTCTACAGAGCTGGTGTCATTAGAACACTAGAGGTGACCTGATTCTACAGAGCTGGTGTCATTAGAACACTAGAGGTGACCTGATTCTACAGAGCTGGTGTCATTAGAACACTAGAGGTGACCTGATTCTACAGAGCTGGTGTCAGAACACTAGAGGTGACCTGATTCTACAGAGCTGGTGTCATTAGAACACTAGAGGTGACCTGATTCTACAGAGCTGGTGTCATTAGAACACTAGAGGTGACCTGATTCTACAGAGCTGGTGTCATTAGAACACTAGAGGTGACCTGATTCTACAGAGCTGGTGTCATTAGAACACTAGAGGTGACCTGATTCTACAGAGCTGGTGTCATTAGAACACTAGAGGTGACCTGATTCTACAGAGCTGGTGTCATTAGAACACTAGAGGTGACCTGATTCTACAGAGCTGGTGTCAGAACACTAGAGGTGACCTGATTCTACAGAGCTGGTGTCATTAGAACACTAGAGGTGACCTGATTCTACAGAGCTGGTGTCAGAACACTAGAGGTGACCTGATTCTACAGAGCTGGTGTCAGAACACTAGAGGTGACCTGATTCTACAGAGCTGGTGTCATTAGAACACTAGAGGTGACCTGATTCTACAGAGCTGGTGTCAGAACACTAGAGGTGACCTGATTCTACAGAGCTGGTGTCATTAGAACACTAGAGGTGACCTGATTCTACAGAGCTGGTGTCATTAGAACACTAGAGGTGACCTGATTCTACAGAGCTGGTGTCATTAGAACACTAGAGGTGACCTGATTCTACAGAGCTGGTGTCATTAGACCACTAGAGGTGACCTGATTCTACAGAGCTGGTGTCATTAGAACCAACTAGAGGTGACTGATTCTACAGAGCTGGTGTCATTAGAACACTAGACGGGTGACCTGATTCTACAGAGCTGGTGTCAGAACCACTAGAGGTGACCTGATTCTACAGAGCTGGTGTTCATTAGAACACTAGAGGTGACCTGATTTCTACAGAGCTGGTGTCATTAGAACACTAGAGTGACCTGATTCTACAGAGCTGGTGTCAGAACACTAGAGGTGACCTGATTCTACAGAGCTGGTGTCATTAGAACACTAGAGGTGACCTGATTCTACAGAGCTGGTGTCATTAGAACACTAGAGGTGACCTGATTCTACAGAGCTGGTGTCATTAGAACACTAGAGGTGACCTGATTCTACAGAGCTGGTGTCATTAGAACACTAGAGGTGACCTGATTCTACAGAGCTGGTGTCATTAGAACACTAGAGGTGACCTGATTCTACAGAGCTGGTGTCATTAGAACACTAGAGGTGACCTGATTCTACAGAGCTGGTGTCATTAGAACACTAGAGGTGACCTGATTCTACAGAGCTGGTGTCATTAGAACACTAGAGGTGACCTGATTCTACAGAGCTGGTGTCAGAACACTAGAGGTGACCTGATTCTACAGAGCTGGTGTCAGAACACTAGAGGTGACCTGATTCTACAGAGCTGGTGTCATTAGAACACTAGAGGTGACCTGATTCTACAGAGCTGGTGTCATAGATACCACTAGAGGGTGACCTGATTCTACAGAGCTGGTGTCATTAGAACACTAGAGGTGACCTGATTCTACAGAGCTGGTGTCATTAGAACACTAGAGGTGACCTGATTCTACAGAGGCTGGTGTCATTAGAACACTAGAGGTGAACCTGATTCTACAGAGCTGGTGTCATTAGAACACTAGAGGTGAGCTGATTCTACAGAGCTGGTGTCATTAGAACACTAGAGGTGACCTGATTCTACAGAGCTGGTGTCAGAACACTAGAGTGACCTGATTCTACAGAGCTGGTGTCATAGAACACTAGAGGTGACCTGATTCTACAGAGCTGGTGTCATTAGACACTAGAGGGTGACCTGATTCTACAGAGCTGGTGTCAGAACACTAGAGGTGACCTGATTCTACAGAGCTGGTGTCATTAGAACACTAGAGGTGACCTGATTCTACAGAGCTGGTGTCATTAGAACACTAGAGGTGACCTGATTCTACAGAGCTGGTGTCATAGAACACTAGAGGTGACCTGATTCTACAGAGCTGGTGTCATGAACACTAGAGGTGACCTGATTCTTACAGAGCTGGTGTCATTAGAACACTAGAGGTGACCTGATTCTACAGAGCTGGTGTCAGAACACTAGAGGTGACCTGATTCTACAGAGCTGGTGTCATTAGAACACTAGAGGTGACTGATTCTACAGAGCTGGTGTCATTAGAACACTAGAGGTGACCTGATTCTACAGAGCTGGTGTCAGACCACTAGAGGTGACCTGATTCTACAGAGCTGGTGTCATTAGAACACTAGAGGTGACCCTGATTCTACAGAGCTGGTGTCATAGAACACTAGAGGTGACTGATTCTACAGAGCTGGTGTCATTACCACTAGAGGTGACCTATTCTACAGAGCTGGTGTCAGAACACTAGAGGTGACCTGATTCTACAGAGCTGGTGTCAGTAGACACTAGAGGTGACTGATTCTACAGAGCTGGTGTCTAGAACACTAGAGGTGACCTGATTCTACAGAGCTGGTGTCATTAGACACTAGAGGTGACCTGATTCTACAGAGCTGGTGTCAGAACACTAGAGGGTGACCTGATTCTACAGAGCTGGTGTCATTAGAACACTAAGAGGTGACCTGATTCTACAAGAGCTGGTGTCATTAGACCACTAGAGGTGACCTGATTCTACAGAGCTGGTGTCAGAACACTAGAGGTGACCTGATTCTTACAGAGCTGGTGTCATTAGAACACTAGAGGTGACCTGATTCTACAGAGCTGGTGTCATTAGAACACTAGAGGTGACCTGATTCTACAGAGCTGGTGTCATTAGAACACTAGAGGTGACCTGATTCTACAGAGCTGGTGTCATTAGAACACTAGAGGTGACCTGATTCTACAGAGCTGGTGTCATAGAACACCTAGAGGTGACCTGATTCTACAGAGCTGGTGTCATTAGAACACTAGAGGGTGACCTGATTCTACAGAGCTGGTGTCATAGAACACTAGAGGTGACCTGATCTACAGAGCTGGTGTCATTAGAACACTAGAGGTGACCTGATTCTACAGAGCTGGTGTCATTAGAACACTAGAGGTGACCTGATTCTACAGAGCTGGTGTCATGAACACTAGAGGTGACCTGATTCTACAGAGCTGGTGTCATTAGAACACTAGAGGTGACCTGATTCTACAGAGCTGGTGTCATTAGAACACTAGAGGTGACCTGATTCTACAGAGCTGGTGTCATTAGACACTAGACGGGACCTGTTCTACAGAGCTGGTGTCAGACCCTAGAGGTGACCTGATCTACAGAGCTGGTGTCAGACCAACTAGAGGTGACCTGATTCTACAGAGCTGGTGTCATTAGAACACTAGAGGTGACCTGATTCTACAGAGCTGGTGTCATTAGAACACTAGAAGGTGACTGATTCTACAGAGCCTGGTGTCAGACCACTAGAGGTGACCTGATTCTACAGAGCTGGTGTCATTAGAACCTAGAGGTGACCTGATTCTACAGAGCTGGTGTCATTAGAACACTAGAGGTGACCTGATTCTACAGAGCTGGTGTCAGAACACTAGAGGTGACCTGATTCTACAGAGCTGGTGTTAGAACACTAGAGGGTGACCTGATTCTACAGAGCTGGTGTCATTAGACACTAGAGGTGACCTGATTCTACCAGAGCTGGTGTCATTAGAACACTAGAGGTGACCTGATTCTACAGAGCTGGTGTCATTAGAACACTAGAGGTGACCTGATTCTACAGAGCTGGTGTCAGACCACTAGAGGTGACCTGATTCTACAGAGCTGGTTCATTAGAACACTAGAGGTGATCTGATTCTACAGAGCTGGTGTCATTAGAACCACTAGAGGTGACCTGATTCTACAGAGCTGGGTGTCATTAGACACTAGAGGTGACCTGATTCTACAGAGCTGGTGTCATTAGAACACTAGAGGTGACCTGATTCTACAGAGCTGGTTGTCAGACCACTAGAGGTGACCTGATTCTACAGAGCTGGTGTCATGAACACTAGAGGTGACCTGATTCTACAGAGCTGGTGTCATTAGAACACTAGAGGTGACCTGATTCTACAGAGCTGGTGTCAGAACACTAGAGGTGACCTGATTCCTACAGAGCTGGTGTCATTAGAACACTAGAGTGACCTGATTCTACAGAGCTGGTGTCCATTAGAACACTAGAGGTGACCTGATTCTACAGAGCTGGTGTCATTAGAACACTAGAGGTGACCTGATTCTACAGAGCTGGTGTCATTAGAACACTAGAGGTGACCTGATTCTACAGAGCTGGTGTCAGAACACTAGAGGTGACCTGATTCTACAGAGCTGGTGTCATTAGAACACTAGAGGTGACCTGATTCTACAGAGCTGGTGTCATTAGAACACTAGAGGTGACCTGATTCTACAGAGCTGGTGTCAGAACACTAGAGGTGACCTGATTCTACAGAGCTGGTGTCATTAGAACACTAGAGGTGACCTGATTCTACAGAGCTGGTGTCAGAACACTAGAGGTGACCTGATTCTACAGAGCTGGTGTCATTAGAACACTAGAGGTGACCTGATTCTACAGAGCTGGTGTCATTAGAACACTAGAGGTGACCTGATTCTACAGAGCTGGTGTCAGAACACTAGAGGTGACCTGATTCTACAGAGCTGGTGTCATTAGAACACTAGAGGTGACCTGATTCTACAGAGCTGGTGTCATTAGAACACTAGAGGGTGACCTGATTCTACAGAGCTGGTGTCATAGAACACTAGAGGTGACCTGATTCTACAGAGCTGGTGTCATTAGAACACTAGAGGTGACCTGATCTACAGAGCTGGTGTCATTAGAACACTAGAGGTGACCTGATTTCTACAGAGCTGGTGTCATTAGAACACTAGAGGTGACTGATTCTACAGAGCTGGTGTCATTAGAACACTAGAGGGTGACCTGATTCTAACAGAGCTGGTGTCAGAACACTAGAGGTGACCTGATTCTACAGAGCTGGTGTCATTAGAACACTAGAGGTGACCTGATTCTACAGAGCTGGTGTCATTAGAACACTAGAGGTGACCTGATTCTACAGAGCTGGTGTCATTAAACCACTAGAGGTGACCTGATTCTACAGAGCTGGTGTCATTAGAACACTAGAGGGTTGATCTGATTCTACAGAGCTGGTGTCAGAACACTAGAGGTGACCTGATTCTACAGAGCTGGTGTCATTAGAACACTAGAGGTGACCTGATTCTACAGAGCTGGTGTCATTAGAACACTAGAGGTGACCTGATTCTACAGAGCTGGTGTCAGAACACTAGAGGTGACCTGATTCTACAGAGCTGGTGTCATTAGAACACTAGAGGTGACCTGATTCTACAGAGCTGGTGTCATTAGAACACTAGAGGTGACCTGATTCTACAGAGCTGGTGTCATTAGAACACTAGAGGTGACCTGATTCTACAGAGCTGGTGTCAGAACACTAGAGGTGACCTGATTCTACAGAGCTGGTGTCATTAGAACACTAGAGGTGACCTGATTCTACAGAGCTGGTGTCAGAACACTAGAGGTGACCTGATTCTACAGAGCTGGTGTCATTAGAACACTAGAGGTGACCTGATTCTACAGAGCTGGTGTCAGAACACTAGAGGTGACCTGATTCTACAGAGCTGGTGTCATAGAACGCTACAGGGTGACCTGATTCTACAGAGTGGTGTCAGACCACTAGAGGTGACTGATTCTACAGAGCTGGTGTCAGTAGATCACTAGAGGTGACTGATTCTACAGAGCTGGTGTCATAGAACACTAGAGGTGACCTGATTCTACAGAGCTGGTGTCAGACCACTAGAGGTGACCTGATTCTACAGAGCTGGTGTCATTAGAACACTAGAGGTGATCTGATTCTACAGAGGCTGGTGTCATTAGAACACTAGAGGGTGACCTGATTCTACAGAGCTGGTGTCAGACCACTAGAGGTGACCTGATTCTACAGAGCTGGTGTCATTAGAACACTAGAGGTGACCTGATTCTACAGAGCTGGTGTCATTAGAACACTAGAGGTGACCTGATTCTACAGAGCTGGTGTCATTAGAACACTAGAGGTGACCTGATTCTACAGAGCTGGTGTCATTAGAACACTAGAGGTGACCTGATTCTACAGAGCTGGTGTCATTAGAACACTAGAGGTGACCTGATTCTACAGAGCTGGTGTTCAGACCACTAGAGGTGACCTGATTCTACAGAGCTGGTGTCATTAGAACACTAGAGGGTGACCTGATTCTACAGAGCTGGTGTCATAGAACACTAGAGGTGACCTGATTCTACAGAGCTGGTGTCATAGAACACTAGAGGTGACCTGATTCTACAGAGCTGGTGTCATTAGAACACTAGAGGTGACCTGATTCTACAGAGCTGGTGTCATTAGAACACTAGAGGTGACCTGATTCTACAGAGCTGGTGTCATTAGAACACTAGAGGTGACCTGATTCTACAGAGCTGGTGTCATAGAACACTAGAGGTGACCTGATTCACAGAGCTGGTGTCATTAGAACACTAGAGGTGACCTGATTCTACAGAGCTGGTGTCATAGAACACTAGAGGTGATCTGATTCTACAGAGCTGGTGTCATGACCACTAGAGGTGACCTGATTCTACAGAGCTGGTGTCATAGAACACTAGAGGTGACCTGATTCTACAGAGCTGGTGTCATTAGAACACTAGAGTGAACCTGATCTACAGAGCTGGTGTCATTAGAACACTAGAGGTGATCTGATTCTACAGAGCTGGGTGTCATTAGAACACTAGAGGTGACCTGATTCTACAGAGCTGGTGTTCAGATCCACTAGAGGTGACCTGATTCTACAGAGCTGGGTGTCATTAGAACACTAGAGGTGACCTGATTCTACAGAGCTGGTGTCATTAGAACACTAGAGGTGACCTGATTCTACAGAGCTGGTGTCATTAGAACACTAGAGGTGACCTGATTCTACAGAGCTGGTGTCATTAGAACCACTAGAGGTGACCTGATTTCTACAGAGCTGGTGCATTAGAACACTAGAGGTGACCTGATTCTACAGAGCTGGTGTCATTAGAACACTAGAGGTGATCTGATTCTACAGAGCTGGTGTCATAGACACTAGAGGTGACCTGATTCTACAGAGCTGGTGTCATTAGAACACTAGAGGTGACCTGATTCTACAGAGCTGGTGTCATAGAACACTAGAGGTGACCTGATTCTACAGAGGCTGCGCTGTCATAGAACACTAAGGTGACTGATTCTACAGGCTGTGTCAGACACTAGAGGTGACCTGATTCTACAGAGCTGGTGGTCATTAGAACACTAGAGGTGACCTGATTCTACAGAGCTGGTGTCAGATACACGTAGAGGTGACCTGATTCTACAGAGCTGGTGTCATTAGAACACTAGAGGTGACCTGATTCTACAGAGCTGGTGTCATTAGAACACTAGAGGTGACCTGATTCTACAGAGCTGGGTGTCATTAGAACACTAGAGGTGACCTGATTCTACAGAGCTGGTGTCATTAGAACACTAGAGGTGACCTGATTCTACAGAGCTGGTGTCATTAGAACACTAGAGGTGACCTGATTCTACAGAGCTGGTGTCATAGAACACTAAGAGGTGACCTGATTCTACAGAGCTGGTGTCAGAACACTAGAGGTGACCTGATTCTACAGAGCTGGTGTCTTAGAACACTAGAGGTGACCTGATTCTACAGAGCTGGTGTCAGAAACACTAGAGGTGACCTGATTCTACAGAGCTGGTGTCAGAACACTAGAGGTGACCTGATTCTACAGAGCTGGTGTCATTAGAACACTAGAGGTGACCGATTCTACAGAGCTGGTGTCAGAACACTAGAGGTGACCTGATTCTAACAGAGCTGGTGTCATTAGAACACTAGAGGTGACCTGATTCTACAGAGCTGGTGTCATTAGAACACTAGAGGTGACCTGATTCTACAGAGCTGGTGTCAGAACACTAGAGGTGACTGATTCTACAGAGCTGGTGTCATTAGAACACTAGAGGTGACCTGATTCTACAGAGCTGGTGTCATAGAACACTAGAGGGTGACCTGATTCTACAGAGCTGGTGTCAGAACACTAGAGGTGACCTGATTCTACAGAGCTTGGTGTCATTAGAACACTAGAGGTGACCTGATTCTACAGAGCTGGTGTCATTAGAACACTAGAGGTGACCTGATTCTACAGAGCTGGTGTCATTAGAACACTAGAGGTGACCTGATTCTACAGAGCTGGTGTCATTAGAACACTAGAGGTGACCTGATTCTACAGAGCTGGTGTCATTAGAACACTAGAGGTGACCTGATTCTACAGAGCTGGTGTCATTAGAACACTAGAGGTGACCTGATTCTACAGAGCTGGTGTCATTAGAACACTAGAGGTGACCTGATTCTACAGAGCTGGTGTCATTAGAACACTAGAGGTGACCTGATTCTACAGAGCTGGTGTCATTAGAACACTAGAGGTGACCTGATTCTACAGAGCTGGTGTCATTAGACACTAGAGGTGACTGATTCTACAGAGCTGGTGTCAGAACCACTAGAGGTGACCTGATTCTACAGAGCTGGTGTCATTAGAACACTAGAGGTGACCTGATTCTACAGAGGGTCAGACACTAGAGGTGACCTGATTCTACAGAGCTGGTGTCATTAGAACACTAGAGGTGACCTGATTCTACAGAGCTGGTGTCAGACCACTAGAGGTGACCTGATTCTACAGAGCTGGTGTCATTAGAACACTAGAGGTGACCTGATTCTACAGAGCTGGTGTCATTAGAACACTAGAGGTGACCTGATTCTACAGAGCTGGTGTCTTAGAACACTAGAGGTGACCTGATTCTACAGAGCTGGTGTCATTAGAACACTAGAGGTGACCTGATTCTACAGAGCTGGTGTCATTAGAACACTAGAGGTGACCTGATTCTACAGAGCTGGGTCATTAGAACACTAGAGGTGACCTGATTCTACAGAGCTGGTGTCATTAGAACACTAGAGGTGACCTGATTCTACAGAGCTGGTGTCATTAGAACACTAGAGGTGACCTGATTCTACAGAGCTGGTGTCATTAGAACACTAGAGTGACCTGATTCTACAGAGCTGGTGTCATTAGAACACTAGAGGTGACCTGATTCTACAGAGCTGGTGTCATTAGACCACTAGAGGTGACCTGATTCTACAGAGCTGGTGTCATTAGAACACTAGAGGTGACCTGATTCTACAGAAGCTGGTGTCATTAGAACACTAGAGGTGATCTGATTCTACAGAGCTGGTGTCATTAGAACACTAGAGGTGACCTGATTCTACAGAGCTGGTGTCATTGACACTAGAGGTGACCTGATTCTACAGAGCTGGTGTCAGACACTAGGGGACCTGATTCTACAGAGGTGTCAGACACACTAGAGGTGACCTGATTCTACAGAGCTGGTGTCATTAGAACACTAGAGGTGACCTGATTCTACAGAGCTGGTGTCAGAACACTAGAGGTGACCTGATTCTACAGAGCTGGTGTCATTAGAACACTAGAGGTGACCTGATTCTACAGAGCTGGTGTCATTAGAACACTAGAGGTGACTGATTCTACAGAGCTGGTGTCATTAGAACACTAGAGGTGACCTGATTCTACAGAGCTGGTGTCATTAGAACACTAGAGGTGACCTGATTCTACAGAGCTGTGTCAGACCACTAGAGGTGACTGATTCTACAGAGCTGGTGTCATTAGAACACTAGAGGTGACCTGATTCTACAGAGCTGGTGTCATTGAACACTAGAGGTGACCTGATTCTACAGAGCTGGTGTCATTAGAACACTAGAGGTGACCTGATTCTACAGAGCTGTGTCAAGACCACTAGAGGTGACCTGATTCTACAGAGCTGGTGTCATTAGAACACTAGAGGTGACCTGATTCTACAGAGCTGGTGTCAGACACTAGAGGTGACCTGATTCTACAGAGCTGGTGTCAGTAGACACTAGAGGTGACCTGATTCTACAGAGCTGGTGTCAGAACACTAGAGGTGACCTGATTCTACAGAGCTGGTGTCATTAGAACACTAGAGGTGACCTGATTCTACAGAGCTGGTGTCATTAGAACACTAGAGGTGACTGATTCTACAGAGCTGGTGTCATTAGAACACTAGAGGTGACCTGATTCTACAGAGCTGGTGTCAGACCACTAGAGGTGACCTGATTCTACAGAGCTGGTGTCATTAGAACACTAGAGGTGACTGATTCTACAGAGCTGGTGTCATTAGAACACTAGAGGTGACCTGATTCTACAGAGCTGGTGTCAGAACACTAGAGGTGACCTGATTCTACAGAGCTGGTGTCAGTAGACACTAGAGGTGACCTGATTCTACAGAGCTGGTGTCAGACCACTAGAGGTGACCTGATTCTACAGAGCTGGTGTCATTAGAACACTAGAGGTGACCTGATTCTACAGAGCTGGTGTCATTAGAACACTAGAGGTGACCTGATTCTACAGAGCTGGTGTCATTAGAACACTAGAGGTGACCTGATTCTACAGAGCTGGTGTCATTAGAACACTAGAGGTGACCTGATTCTACAGAGCTGGTGTCAGAACACTAGAGGTGACCTGATTCTACAGAGCTGGTGTCATTAGAACACTAGAGGTGACCTGATTCTACAGAGCTGGTGTCATTAGAACACTAGAGGTGATCTGATTCTACAGAGCTGGTGTCATTAGAACACTAGAGGTGACCTGATTCTACAGAGCTGGTGTCATTAGAACACTAGAGGTGACCTGATTCTACAGAGCTGGTGTCATTAGAACACTAGAGGTGACCTGATTCTACAGAGCTGGTGTCATTAGAACACTAGAGGTGATCTGATTCTACAGAGCTGGTGTCATTAGAACACTAGAGGTGACCTGATTCTACAGAGCTGGTGTCATTAGAACACTAGAGGTGATCTGATTCTACAGAGCTGGTGTCATTAGAACACTAGAGGTGACCTGATTCTACAGAGCTGGTGTCAGACCACTAGAGGTGACCTGATTCTACAGAGCTGGTGTCATTAGAACACTAGAGGGTGACCTGATTCTACAGAGCTGGTGTCAGAACACTAGAGGTGACATGATTCTACAGAGCTGGTGTCAGAACACTAGAGGTGACATGATTCTACAGAGCTGGTGTCAGTAGATCACTAGAGGTGATCTGATTCTACAGAGCTGGTGTCAGAACACTAGAGGGTGACCTGAATCTACAGAGCTGGTGTCATTAGAACACTAGAGGTGACCTGATTCTACAGAGCTGGTGTCATTAGATCACTAGAGGGGACCTGATTCTACAGATCTGGTGTCAGTAGAACACTAGAGATGACCTGATTCTACAGAGCTGGTGTCATTAGATCACTAGAGGTGACCTGATTCTACAGAGCTGGTGTCATTAGAACACTAGAGGTGACCTGATTCTACAGAGCTGGTGTCATTAGAACACTAGAGATGACCTGATTCTACAGAGCTGGTGTCAGACCACTAGAGGTGACCTGATTCTACAGAGCTGGTGTCATTAGAACGCTAGAGGGTGACCTGATTCTACAGAGCTGGTGTCAGTAGAACACTAGAGGTGACATGATTCTACAGAGCTGGTGTCAGTAGATCACTAGAGGTGATCTGATTCTACAGAGCTGGTGTCAGAACACTAGAGGGTGACCTGATTCTACAGAGCTGGTGTCAGACCACTAGAGGTGACCTGATTCTACAGAGCTGGTGTCATTAGAACACTAGAGGTGATCTGATTCTACAGAGCTGGTGTCAGAACACTAGAGGGTGACCTGGTTCTACAGAGCTGGTGTCAGACCACTAGAGGTGACCTGATTCTACAGAGCTGGTGTCATTAGAACACTAGAGGTGACCTGATTCTACAGAGCTGGTGTCATTAGAACACTAGAGGTGACCTGATTCTACAGAGCTGGTGTCATTAGAACACTAGAGGTGACCTGATTCTACAGAGCTGGTGTCATTAGAACACTAGAGGTGACCTGATTCTACAGAGCTGGTGTCATTAGAACACTAGAGGTGACCTGATTCTACAGAGCTGGTGTCAGACCACTAGAGGTGACCTGATTCTACAGAGCTGGTGTCATTAGAACACTAGAGGTGACCTGATTCTACAGAGCTGGTGTCATTAGAACACTAGAGGTGATCTGATTCTACAGAGCTGGTGTCATTAGAACACTAGAGGTGACCTGATTCTACAGAGCTGGTGTCATTAGAACACTAGAGGTGACCTGATTCTACAGAGCTGGTGTCATTAGAACACTAGAGGTGATCTGATTCTACAGAGCTGGTGTCATTAGAACACTAGAGGTGACCTGATTCTACAGAGCTGGTGTCATTAGAACACTAGAGGTGATCTGATTCTACAGAGCTGGTGTCATTAGAACACTAGAGGTGACCTGATTCTACAGAGCTGGTGTCAGACCACTAGAGGTGACCTGATTCTACAGAGCTGGTGTCATTAGAACACTAGAGGGTGACCTGATTCTACAGAGCTGGTGTCAGAACACTAGAGGTGACATGATTCTACAGAGCTGGTGTCAGAACACTAGAGGTGACATGATTCTACAGAGCTGGTGTCAGTAGATCACTAGAGGTGATCTGATTCTACAGAGCTGGTGTCAGAACACTAGAGGGTGACCTGAATCTACAGAGCTGGTGTCATTAGAACACTAGAGGTGACCTGATTCTACAGAGCTGGTGTCATTAGATCACTAGAGGTGACCTGATTCTACAGATCTGGTGTCAGTAGAACACTAGAGATGACCTGATTCTACAGAGCTGGTGTCAGCAGACCACTACAGGTGACCTGATTCTACAGAGCTGGTGTCAGTAGAATACTAGAGGGTGACCTGATTCTACAGAGCTGGTGTCAGTAGAACACTAGAGGGTGACCTGATTCTACAGCGCTGGTGTCATAAGATCACTAGAGGTGACCTGATTCTACAGAGCTGGTGTCATTAGAACACTAGAGGTGACCTGATTCTACAGAGCTGGTGTCATTAGAACACTAGAGATGACCTGATTCTACAGAGCTGGTGTCAGACCACTAGAGGTGACCTGATTGTACAGAGCTGGTGTCATTAGAACGCTAGAGGGTGACCTGATTCTACAGAGCTGGTGTCAGTAGAACACTAGAGGTGACATGATTCTACAGAGCTAGTGTCATTAGAACACTAGAGGTGACATGATTCTACAGAGCTGGTGTCAGTAGATCACTAGAGGTGACCTGATTCTACAGAGCTGGTGTCATTTGAACAATAGAGGTGACCTGATTCTACAGAGCTGGTGTCATTAGAACACTAGAGGTGACCTGATTCTACAGAGCTGGTGTCATTAGAACAATAGAGGTGACCTGATTCTACAGAGCTGGTGTCATTAGAACACTAGAGGTGACCTGGTTCTACAGAGCTGGTGTCAGATCACTAGAGGTGACCTGATTCTACAGAGCTGGTGTCAGACCACTAGAGGTGACCTGACTTTACAGAGCTGGTGTCAGACCACTAGAGGGTGACCTGATTCTACAGAGCTCATGTCATTTGATCACTAGAGGTGACCTGATTCTACAGAGCTGGTGTCATTAGAACACTAGAGGTGACCTGATTCTACAGAGCTGGTGTCATTAGAACACTAGAGGTGACCTGATTCTACAGAGCTGGTGTCAGTAGAACACTAGAGGTGACCTGATTCTACAGAGCTGGTGTCATTAGAACACTAGAGGTGACATGATTTTACAGTACTGGTGTCAGTACAACACTAGAGGTGACCTGATTCTACAGAGCTGGTGTCAGACCACTAGAGGTGACCTGATTCTACAGAGCTGGTGTCATTAGAACACTAGAGGGTGACCTGATTCTACAGAGCTGGTGTCATTAGAACACTAGAGGTGACCAGCTTCTACAGAGCTGGTGTCAGTAGAACACTAGAGGTGACCTGATTCTACAGAGCTGGTGTCATTCGAACACTAGAGGTGACCTGATTCTATAGAGCTGGTATCATTAGAACACTAGAGGTGACCTGATTCTACACAGCTGGCGTCAGATCACTATTGGTGACCTGATTCTACAGAGCTGGTGTCAGACCACTAGAGGTGACCTTATTCTACAGAGCTGGTGTCATTAGAACACTAGAGGGTGACCTGATTCTACAGAGCTGGTGTCATTAGAACACTAGAGGTGACCAGCTTCTACAGAGCTGGTGTCAGTAGAACACTAGAGGTGACCTGATTCTACAGAGCTGGTGTCAGTAGAACACTAGAGATTACCTGATTCTACAGAGCTGGTGTCATTAGAACACTAGAGGTGACCTGATTCTACAGAGCTGGTGTCAGATCACTAGAGGTGACCTGATTCTACAGAGCTCGTGTCATTAGAACACTAGAGGTGACCTGATTCTACAGAGCTGGTGTCATTAGAACAATAGAGGTGATCTGATTCTACAGAGCTGGTGTCATTAGAACACTAGAGGTGACCTGATTCTACAGAGCTGGTGTCAGACCACTAGAGGTGACCTGATTCTACAGAGCTGGTGTCATTAGGACGCTAGAGGGTGACCTGATTCTACAGAGCTGGTGTCATTAGAACACTAGAGGGTGACCTGATTCTACAGAGCTGGTGTCATTAGATCACTAGAGGTGACCTGATTCTACAGAGCTGGTGTCATTAGAACACTAGAGGTGACCTGATTCTACAGAGCTGGTGTCATTAGAACACTAGAGGTGACCTGATTCTACAGAGCTGGTGTCATTAGAACACTAGAGGGTGACCTGATTCTACAGAGCTGGTGTCATTAGAACACTAGAGGGTGATCTGATTCTACAGAGCTGGTGTCATTAGAACACTAGAGGTTATCTGATTCTACAGAGCTGGTGTCATTAGAACACTAGAGGTGACCTGATTCTACAGAGCTGGTGTCAGATCACTAGAGGTGACCTGATTCTACAGAGCTGGTGTCCTTAGAACACTAGAGGTGACCTGATTCTACAGAGCTGGTGTCAGACCACTAGAGGTGACCTGATTCTACAGAGCTGGTGTCATTAGAACGCTAGAGGGTGACCTGATTCTACAGAGCTGGTGTCAGAACACTAGAGGGTGACCTGATTCTACAGAGCTGGTGTCATTAGAACACTAGAGGTGACCTGATTATACAGAGCTGGTGTCATTAGATCACTAGAGGTGACCTGATTCTACAGAGCTGGTGTCAGTAGAACACTAGAGGTGACCTGATTCTACAGAGCTGGTGTCATTAGAATACTAGAGGGTGACCTGATTCTACAGAGCTGGTGTCAGTAGAACACTAGAGATTACCTGATTCTACAGAGCTGGTGTCATTAGAACACTAGAGGTGACCTGATTCTACAGAGCTGGTGTCAGATCACTAGAGGTGACCTGATTCTACAGAGCTCGTGTCATTAGAACACTAGAGGTGACCTGATTCTACAGAGCTGGTGTCATTAGAACAATAGAGGTGATCTGATTCTACAGAGCTGGTGTCATTAGAACACTAGAGGTGACCTGATTCTACAGAGCTGGTGTCAGACCACTAGAGGTGACCTGCTTCTACAGAGCTGGTGTCATTAGGACGCTAGAGGGTGACCTGATTCTACAGAGCTGGTGTCATTAGAACACTAGAGGGTGACCTGATTCTACAGAGCTGGTGTCATTAGATCACTAGAGGTGACCTGATTCTACAGAGCTGGTGTCATTAGAACACTAGAGGTGACCTGATTCTACAGAGCTGGTGTCATTAGAACACTAGAGGTGACCTGATTCTACAGAGCTGGTGTCATTAGAACACTAGAGGTGACCTGATTCTACAGAGCTGGTGTCATTAGAACACTAGAGGTGACCTGATTCTACAGAGCTGGTGTCATTTGAACACTAGAGGTTATCTGATTCTACAGAGCTGGTGTCCTTAGAACACTAGAGGTGACCTGATTCTACAGAGCTGGTGTCATACCACTAGAGATGACCTGATTCTACAGTGCTGGTGTCATTAGAACGCTAGAGGGTGACCTGATTCTACAGAGCTGGTGTCAGAACACTAGAGGGTGACCTGATTCTACAGAGCTGGTGTCATTAGAACACTAGAGGTGACCTGATTCTACAGAGCTGGTGTCAGTAGAACACTAGAGATGACCTGATTCTACAGAGCTGGTGTCAGTAGAATACTAGAGGGTGACCTAATTCTACAGAGCTAGTGTCATTAGAACACTAGAGGGTGACCTGATTCTACAGAGCTGGTGTCAGTAGATCACTAGAGGTGATCTGATTCTACAGAGCTGGTGTCATTAGAACAATAGAGGTGACCTGATTCTACAGAGCTGGTGTCATTAGAACACTAGAGGTGACCTGATTCTACAGAGCTGGTGTCATTAGAACAATAGAGGTGACCTGATTCTACAGAGCTGGTGTCATTAGAACACTAGAGGTGACCTGATTCTACAGAGCTGGTGTCATTAGAACACTAGAGGTGACCTGATTCTACAGAGCTGGTGTCATTAGAACACTAGAGGTGACCTGGTTCTACAGAGCTGGTGTCAGATCACTAGAGGTGACCTGATTCTACAGAGCTGGTGTCAGACCACTAGAGGGTGACCTGATTCTACAGAGCTCATGTCATTTGAACACTAGAGGTGACCTGATTCTACAGAGCTGGTGTCATTAGAACAATAGAGGTGACCTGATTCTACAGAGCTGGTGTCATTAGAACACTAGAGGTGACCTGATTCTACAGAGCTGGTGTCAGTAGAACACTAGAGGTGACCTGATTCTACAGAGCTGGTGTCATTAGAACACTAGAGGTGACATGATTCTACAGATCTGGTGTCAGTAGAACACTAGAGGTGACCTGATTCTACAGAGCTGGTGTCAGACCACTAGAGGTGACCTGATTCTACAGAGCTGGTGTCATTAGAACACTAGAGGGTGACCTGATTCTACAGAGCTGGTGTCATTAGAACACTAGAGGTGACCTGCTTCTACAGAGCTGGTGTCAGTAGAACACTAGAGGTGACCTGATTCTACAGAGCTGGTGTCATTCGAACACTAGAGGTGACCTGCTTCTACAGAGCTGGTGTCAGACCACTAGAGGTGACCTGATTCTACACAGCTGGTGTCATTAGAACACTATAGGTAACCTGATTCTACAGAGCTGGTGTCAGTGAAACACTAGAGATGACCTGATTCTACAGAGCTGGTGTCATTAGAACACTAGAGGTGACCTGATTCTACAGAGCTGGTGTCATTAGAACACTAGAGGTGACCTGATTCTACAGAGCTGGTGTCAGTAGAACACTAGAGATGACCTGATTCTACAGAGCTGGTGTCAGTATAAACCTCCGTACTGTGAGGGACAAAGTGGCCTGGCGGTTCTGATCGCTGGTCATCAACAGTTTGCAGTAGTGCACCTCTGCACTCTCATGCAATGTTTATGTTAGACCTGTTGTGGCTCAGCTGGTAACATTGTGGTTCTAGCAAAGCCAAGGTTGTGACTTCAATTCTTGCAGGGATTACATACACACACAATCAATGTATTCTCTCACTGTACTGTAAATCAAATCAAATGTATTTATAAAGCCCTTCTTACATCAGCTGATGTCTCAAAGTACTGTACAGAAACACAGCCTAAAACCCCAAACAGCAAGCAATGCAGGTGTAAATCCCTTTGATATAAGCATCTGATAAGTAATATAGACAGCATGACTAGTTACTGTCCCAAAATGGCATCCCATAGGCCTCTGCTTATAAGTTGTACACTATAGGGTGACATTTGGGACTATCCCATAGTGTCCCGTTTTACTGTACTGCCTGAAGTTTCACCTATTGGCCACCAGGGGTCACTGCCTCCCTTCAAATCGACAGTAGTGTGTTGCAATAGGATTGCATCATGTTCAGATGCCAAGTGATGAAACGAGCTGTAATGTGTTGATGTATTGAAGTGTAAAGCACACAGCATGGTGGTTGAAGAGTTGTACCAGGAACTCTACTGAGTTCAGCATCACGTTCTGGGATCAGCCACACTTGGGAACTCTTCTACCTAGTTCAGCATCACATTCTGGGATCAGCCTCACTTGGGAACTCTTCTACCTACTTCAGCATCACGTTCTGGGAACAGCTACACTTGGGAACTCTTCTACTTACTTCAGCATCACGTTCTGGGATCAGCTACACTTGGGAACTCTTCTACTGAGTCCAGCATCACATTCTGGGATCAGCCTCACTTGGGAAACCTTCTACCTAGTTCAGCCTCACATTCAGCCACAGGGAACTCCCACATGTCATCTATGTAGTGATCTGTAAACAGGCTCCTCTGTCTTTAGTATGAGCCTGTACACAAGAGGTCACTGTCCAGGAAGGCTGAAGAGGCTGAAGGGCAGGAGGACCATTTCCACAGGCTTTGATTTAGATATTGGGACTGTTGCAACTCTCATTTCTCTACGTTCTCACAAATAAACAACCACAAAATAACTCTTCAGAAAGTTGACATCCCAACATTTACACACATTAGACACGGTTTGAAACAATAATAACCATTTAAACAGCTTCAAAACCAACACTCACAGATCCTGTTGTAAAACACAATTTGTTTTTTACTATTTCCACCTAATTTCAATGAACAGAGCCAAGACAAACGTGTGATTTGTAGCTCCTGAGCTGTTTTACAAACCCCTGTTGGGCTAAAAACGAATTGAGCTTTTATAAAACACTCTCCCTGTCTCCTGGTTGGTTGAACTGTAAATCATTGACCAATGTGAGTCTCTTATTCTGAGCTGTGTATTACAGTTGGCCTGCCGAGAGTCTTTCCCTATATAGTGGTACTACTATAGACCAGAGCCCTATTCCCTATATAGTGGTACTACTATAGCCCAGAGCCCTATTCCCTATATAGTGGTACTACTATAGACCAGAGCCCTATTCCCTATATAGTGGTACTACTATAGACCAGAGCCCTATTCCCTATATAGTGGTACTACTATAGACCAGAGCCCTATTCCCTATATAGTGGTACTACTATAGACCAGAGCCCTATTCCCTATATAGTGGTACTACTATAGACCAGAGCCCTATTCCCTATATAGTGGTACTACTATAGACCAGAGCCCTATTCCCTATATAGTGGTACTACTATAGACCAGAGCCCTATTCCCTATATAGTGGTACTACTATAGACCAGAGCCCTATTCCCTATATAGTGGTACTACTATAGACCAGAGCCCTATTCCCTATATAGTGGTACTACTATAGACCAGAGCCCTATTCCCTATATAGTGGTACTACTATAGACCAGAGCCCTAATCCCTATATAGTGGTACTACTATAGACCAGAGCCCTATTCCCTATATAGTGGTACTACTATAGACCAGAGCCCTAATCCCTATATAGTGGTACAACTATAGACCAGAGCCCTAATCCCTATATAGTGGTACTACTATAGACCAGAGCCCTATTCCCTATATAGTGGTACTACTATAGACCAGAGCCCTATTCCCTATATAGTGGTACTACTATAGACCATAGCCCTATTCCCTATATAGTGGTACTACTATAGACCAGAGCCCTATTCCCTATATAGTGGTACTACTATAGACCAGAGCCCTATTCCCTATATAGTGGTACTACTATAGACCAGAGCCCTATTCCCTATATAGTGGTACTACTATAGACCAGAGCCCTATTCCCTATATAGTGGTACTACTATAGACCAGAGCCCTATTCCCTATATAGTGGTACTACTATAGACCAGAGCCCTATTCCCTATATAGTGGTACTACTATAGACCAGAGCCCTATTCCCTATATAGTGGTACTACTATAGACCAGAGCCCTATTCCCTATATAGTGGTACTACTATAGACCAGAGCCCTATTCCCTATATAGTGGTACTACTATAGACCAGAGCCCTATTCCCTATATAGTGGTACTACTATAGACCAGAGCCCTATTCCCTATATAGTAATTCAGTTAGGGAATCAGATTGGGAAGCAGTCACACAAGCTATCACTCATCACCTCACTCACTCACTTAATCAGGATGAGGACATGTATTAGTAATCTGATACAACTGTAACCTCACTGCTTAATCAGGATGAGGACATGTATTAGTAATCTGATACAACTGTAACCTCACTGCTTAATCAGAATGAGGACATGTATTAGTAATCTGATACAACTGTAATCTCACTGCGTAATCTGATATACGGTCTAACCTGACAGTAAACGCACTGCTTAATCTGACGATAATCTGATGATATACGGTCTAATCTAACCGTAAACTCACTGCTTAATTCGATGATAATCTGATGATATACGGTCTAATCTAACCGTAAACTCACTGCTTAATCCGATGATAATCTGATGATATACGGTCTAACCTAACCATAAACTCACTGCTTAATCTGATGATAATCTGATGATATACGGTCTAATCTAACCGTAACCTTACTGCGTAATCTCGTATACGGTCTAACCTAACCATAAACTCACTGCTTAATCTGATGATAATCTGATGATATACGGTCTAATCTAACCGTAACCTTACTGCGTAATCTCGTATACGGTCTAACCTAACCATAAACTCACTGCTTAATCTGATGATAATCTGATGATATACGGTCTAACCTAACCGTAACCTGCCTTCTGCTCAAAGTCCTCTGAAATAGCAGATGAACTGTAGGAGGTCAACAGTCATGGATTTTAGAGCTCTATTCCAGAATGTTGTGTATTTAGGACTGAGGAGAGTTGAGATCACAGGTCACTATGTGCCAGATTTGTTTAATAGTTTAAAAATGAGACCCCAAAACACCTGTACTACTAGAGGACATGTACTGTAAGAGGTGGAGAAGTAGAGGACATGTACTGTACGAGGTGTAGAAATAGGGGACATGTAATGTACGAGGTGGAGAAGAGGACATGTACTGTAAGAGGTGGATAAGTAGAGGACATGTACTGTAAGAGGGAGTAGAGGACATGTACAGTAAGAGGAAGTAGAGGACATGTACTGTAAGAGGTGGAGAAGTAGAGGACATGTACTGTAAGAGGGAGTAGAGGACATGTACTGTAAGAGGTGGAGAAGTAGAGGACATGTACTGTAAGAGGTAGTAGAGGACATGTACTGTCAGAGGTAGTAGAGGACATGTACTGTAAGAGGTAGTAGAGGACATGTACTGTAAGAGGAGGCGAAGTAGAGGACATGTACTGTAAGAGGTAGTAGAGGACATGTACTGTAAGAGGTAGTAGAGGACATGTACTGTAAGAGGTAGTAGAGGACATGTACTGTAAGAGGTAGTAGAGGACATGTACTGTAAGAGGTGGAGAAATAGAGGACATGTACTGTACCAGGTAGTAGAGGACATGTACTCTAAGAGGTAGTAGAGGACATGTACTGTAAGAGGTAGTAGAGGACATGTACTCTAAGAGGTAGTAGAGGACATGTACTGTAGGAGGTGGAGAAGTAGAGGACATATACTGTACCAGGTAGTAGAGGACATGTACTGTAAGAGGTAGTAGAGGACATGTACTGTACGAGGTAGTAGAGGACATGCACTCTAAGAGGCAGTAGAGGACATGTACTGTACGAGGTAGTAGAGGACATGTACTCTAAGAGGTAGTAGAGGACATGTACAGTAAGAGGTAGTAGAGGACATGTACTGTACCAGGTAGTAGAGGACATGTACTGTACGAGGTAGTAGAGGACATGTACTCTAAGAGGTAGTAGAGGACATGTACTGTAAGAGGTAGTAGAGGACATGTACTGTAAGAGGTAGTAGAGGACATGTACTGTCAGAGGTAGTAGAGGACATGTACTGTAAGAGGTGGAGAAGTAGAGGACATGTACTGTAAGAGGTGGAGCACTGGGCCCTGGTTAGATATGATAGAAGGACCACTGGGCCCTGGTTAGATATGATAGAAGGACCACTGGGCCCTGGTTAGATATGATAGAAGGACCACTGGGCCCTGGTTAGATATAATAGAAGGACCACTGGGCCCTGGTTAGATATGATAGAAGGACCACTGGGCCCTGGTTAGTTATGATAGAAGGACCACTGGGCCCTGGTTAGATATGATAGAAGGACCGTTGGGTCCTGGTTAGATATGATAGAAGGACCGTTGGGTCCTGGTTAGATATGATAGAAGGACCACTGGGCCCTGTTTAGATATGATAGAAGGACCACTGGGCCCTGGTTAGATATGATAGAAGGACCAATGGGCCCTGGTTAGATATGATAGAAGGACCACTGGGCCTGGTTAGATATGATAGAAGAACCACTGGGTCCTGGTTAGATATGATAGATGGACCACTGGGTCCTGGTTAGATATGATAGAATGGCCACTGGGCCCTGGTTAGATATGATAGAAGGACCACTGGGCCCTGGTTAGATATGATAGAAGGACCACTGGGCCCTGGTTAGATATAATAGAAGGACTGAAGGCTGCAGACCACTGGGCCCTGGTTAGATATGTTAGAAGGACCACTGGGCCCTGGTTAGATATGATAGAAGGACTAAAGGCTGGAGACCACTGGGCCCTGGTTAGATATGATAGAAGGACCACTGGGCCCTGGTTAGATATGAAAGAAGGTCTAAAGGCTTTGAGACCACTGGGCCCTGGTTAGATATGATAGAAGGACAAAAGGCTGGAGACCACTGGGCCCTGGTTAGATATGATAGAAGGACCACTGGGCCCTGGTTAGATATGGTAGAAGGACCACTGGGCCCTGGTTAGATATGATAGAAGGACCACTGGGCCCTGGTTAGATATGATAGAAGGACCACTGGGCCCTGGTTAGATATGATAGAAGGACAAAAGTCTGGAGACCACTGGGCCCTGGTTAGATATGATAGAAGGACCACTGGGCCCTGGTTAGATATGAAAGAAGGACTAAAGGCTTTGAGACCACTGGGCCCTGGTTAGATATGATAGAAGGACAAAAGGCTGGAGACCACTGGGCCCTGGTTAGATTTGATAGAAGGACCACTGGGCCCTGGTTAGATATGAAAGAAGGACTAAAGGCTGGAGACCACTGGGCCCTGGTTAGATATGGTAGAAGGACCACTGGGCCCTGGTTAGATATGATAGAAGGACCACTGGGCCCTGGTTAGATATGATAGAAGGACCACTGGGCCCTGGTTAGATATGATAGAAGGACTAAAGGCTGGAGACCACTGGGCCCTGATTAGATATGATAGAAGGACCACTGGGCCCTGGTTAGATATGATAGAAGGACCAATGGGCCCTGGTTAGATATGATAGAAGGACCAATGGGCCCTGGTTAGATATGATAGAAGGACCACTGGGTCCTGGTTAGATATGATAGAAGGACCACTGGGCCCTGGTTAGATATGATAGAAGGACTAAAGTCTAGAGAGCTGAGGACTGAACCAGGCTGCTCTACCCGGTCCTATCCAGCTGGAAGCCATCTGACTCTGCTGGGCATGACGAGATATTGAAATAGGGGCCCTGGCCACTCTTCAGTGAGGTCAACGCCCCCCGCTGCTCCATCCATCCACCCTCCCTCCAACAGTCCTCCCTGCAACAGCCTCCCTCCCCTCTGTCCCCTTTCAGCTGCCAGACTTCTGACTGGGTAAGAGCGAGACTGGAGAGAGAGAAAGAGAGAGGTAGAGGGGAGAGGGAGAGAAATAGAGAGAGAGAGAGAGAGAGAGAGCAAGAGAGAGGTAGAGGGGAGAGGGAGAGAAATAGAGAGAGAGAGATAGAAATGGGTGAGGGGGATGGAGAGAGAGAGAGAGAGAGAGAGAGAGAGAGAGAGAGAGAGAGAGAGAGAGAGAGCGAAAGATAACGAGGAAGAGAGAGAGGATCTTCACTTCTGTGTCTGGGGCAAAGCGCTTTGGGACACCATACAGACAGACAGTGGGTTTGTCCTTGGACTCTGGACCCCAGTTATGGCTGGCTGGAGAGATAGGAGATAGATAGATCTGTGCCCAGTAAAAAGTGCTGATGTTTGGTCTACTCAACACAGCCTCCTGCCCTGCCCCCTCCTCCCCAGCACCTCTACCCTGCTACCCTGCCAAGCATCTGCCGAGTCCCCAAGCCAGAGACTAAGCGTCTGGTGTGCATATCACAAATCAAATCAACCTTTCAAATAATAATGCTTGCTTTCCTAACAATGCAGTTAGACATATAGACAAATTATAGAAAGATAATAACACAAGGAATAAATACACAATGAGTAACGATAACTAGGCTTAGTCTCCCGCTCCTTTGAAAGGGGCAGCTCTATCCTTTAGCTCAGTGCAGATGTTGCCAGTAATCCAGGGCTTCTGGTTGGGAAATGTACGTACGGTCACTGGTGTGGATTATGTTGTCCATGCACTTATTAATGTAGCCGGTGACTGATGTTGGTAAACACCTCAATGTTATCGGCAGAATCCCGGAACGTATTCCAGTATGTGTTGGCGAAACAGTCCTTAACCTTACCTGAGGCTGTTGTTAACAAAGATACACCCCCCCCCCTCCCCCTTAACCTTGCCTGAGGCTGTTGTTAACAAAGAGACACCCCCCCTCCCCCCTTAACCTTACCTGAGGCTGTTGTTAACAAAGAGACACCCCCCCTCCCCCTTAACCTTACCTGAGGCTGCCGTCCGGTCTTGACAACGCATGGAAAAACAAGCCAGATATATATTATATATTATTATATATTATTATTATATATTATTATATATTATTATATATTATATATTATTATTATTATATATTATTATATATTATATATTATTATATATTATTATTATTATATATTATTATATATTATTATTATTATATATTATTATTATTATTATTATTATTATTATTATATATTATTATATATTATTATTATATATTATTATTATATATTATTATTATTATATATTGTTATATATTATTATTATATATTATTATTATATATTATTATTATATATTATTATTATATATTATTATATATTATTATTATATATTATTACTATATATTATTATATATATTATTATTATATATTATTATTATTATATATTATTATTATATATTATTATTATTATATATTATTATTATTATATATTATTATTATATATTATTATTATTATATATTATTATTATTATATATTATTATATATTATTATTATTATATATTATTATATATTATTATTATTATATATTATTATTATTATTATATATTATTATATATTATTATTATATATTATTATTATATATTATTATTATATATTATTATATATTATTATTATATATTATTATTATTATTATTATTATTATTATTATTATTATATATTATTATTATATAATTATTATTATTATTATTATATATTATTATTATTATATAATATTATTATTATATATTATCCCATGTCCTTTGTTTAGCTACGAATCTAAAGAAACATAGAATATTACAGGGAGCTGGTCCAGTTCTATTCAGGTCCCGTTGATAGAATAGTCTGGAAGGGAGCTGGTCCAGTTCTATTCAGGTCCCGTTGATAGAATAGTCTGGAAGGGAGCTGGTCCAGTTCTATTCAGGTCCCGTTGATAGAATAGTCTGGAAGGGAGCTGGTCCAGTTCTATTCAGGTCCCGTTGATAGAATAGTCTGGAAGGGAGCTGGTCCAGTTCTTCAGGTCCCGTTCATAGAATAGTCTGGAAGGGAGCTGGTCCAGTTCTATTCAGGTCCAGTGATAGAATAGTCTGGAAGGGAGCTGGTCCAGTTCTATTCAGGTCCCGTTGATAGAATAGTCTGGAAGGGAGCTGGTACAGTTCTATTCAGGTCCCGTTGATAGAATAGTCTGGAAGGGAGCTGGTACAGTTCTATTCAGGTCCCGTTGATAGAATAATCTGGAAGGGAGCTGGTCCAGTTCTATTCAGGTCCCGTTGATAGAATAGTCTGGAAGGGAGCTGGTCCAGTTCTATTCAGGTCCCGTTGATAGAATAGTCTGGAAGGGAGCTGGTCCAGTTCTATTCAGGTCCCGTTGATAGAATAGTCTGGAAGGGAGCTGGTCCAGTTCTATTCAGGTCCCGTTGATAGAATAGTCTGGAAGGGAGCTGGTCCAGTTCTATTCAGGTCCCGTTGATAGAATAGTCTGGAAGGGAGCTGGTCCAGTTCTATTCCGGTCCCGTTGATAGAAGAGTCTGGAAGGGAGCTGGTCCAGTTCTATTCAGGTCCCGTTGATAGAATAGTCTGGAAGGGAGCTGGTCCAGTTCTATTCAGGTCCCGTTGATAGAATAGTCTGGAAGGGAGCTGGTCCATTTCTATTCAGGTCCCGTTGATAGAATAGTCTGGAAGGGAGCTGGTCCAGTTCTATTCAGGTCCCGTTGATAGAATAGTCTGGAAGGGAGCTGGTCCAGTTCTATTCAGGTCCCGTTGATAGAATAGTCTGGAAGGGAGCTGGTCCATTTCTATTCAGGTCCCGTTGATAGAATAGTCTGGAAGGGAGCTCTCTACTAGTACTCTACTAGTTCAATATTATTTAACAATGTCCTTAGAATGATTTATTATTATTATATATATATTTTTTATCAAGGATGGAAGTCATTGGGGACTTCAGTCAGGCTTTCTGGGAAAGTGTTTTCACTTGTTTTGAGGAATAACTCTCAGTCTTCAACAAGAAGGACCAGGTGTCACAATGGACCAATAGGACACCGTTCTGTAGCATGTCCACTGGACCAATAGGACACCGTTCTGTAGCATGTCCACTGGACCAATAGGACCCTGTTCTGTAGCATGTCCATTGGACCAATAGGACCCTGTTCTGTAGCATTCCCAGTGGACCAATAGGACCCTGTTCTGTAGCATGTCCACTGAACCAATAGGACACCATTCTGTAGCATGTCCACTGGACCAATAGGACCCTGTTCTGTAGCATGTCCACTGGACCAATAGGACCCTGTTCTGTAGCATGTCCACTGGACCAATAGGATCGTTCTGTAGCATGTCCAGTGGACCAATAGGACACTGTTCTGTAGCATGTCCACTGGACCAATAGGACCCTGTTCTGTAGCATGTCCACTGGACCAATAGGACCCTGTTCTGTAGCATGTCCAGTGGACCAATAGGACCCTGTTCTGTAGCATGTCCAGTGGATACACTCTAACACCGTCACACACACACACACATAAACACACACACACACACACACACACACACACACACACACACACACACACACACACACACACACACACACACACACACACACACACACACACACACACACACACACACACACACACACACACACTGCCAAAGAATCAGCCCAGGCCCAGGGTTATGTGATAAACCACATTAGTCTCCACTAGTCCTTCAGACAATATTTAACCTGAGCAAACAGCCTCTGGGTAAACCCAGAGGTTCTGTCCCAAATGGCACCCTACTCCCGACATAATGCACAACTTTACACCAGAGCCCTGGTCAGAAGTAGTGCACAGTATAGGGAATAGGGTGCCATTTTGGAAGGCACGCAGAGAGACAGACGGACAGGCTCTATCCAGGGCCATTATTAGACCCCTCTGTCTAGATATTGGACAACAGCTACATATTAACACAGTAGTAGACAGGGACCTCCACAGTAATGACCTGAATGTATAATACAATAGATTACCAATCAGAGAAACAATGACCTCTTCATTACTATTCTATCTACTCCTACAGGGAGATAGAGCCTGATACAGATTACACCAGGGGTCTCTTCATTACCTCTCCATCCTATCAACGTCCCCTACAGAGAGATAGAGCCTGATTCAGATTACACCAGGGGTCTCTTCATTACCTCTCTAACCTAGTGGTTAGAGCGTTGGACTAGTAACCGGAAGGTTGCGAGTTCAATCCCCTGAGCTGACAAGGTACAAATCTGTCGTTCTGCCCCTGAACAGGCAGTTAACCCACTGTTCCCAGGCCGTCATTGAAAATAAGAATGTGTTCTTAACTGACTTGCCTGGTTAAATAAAGGTAAAATAAATAAAAAAATCCTAACAACATCCCTACAGGGAGATAGAGCCTGATTCAGATTACACCAGGGGTCTCTTCATTACCTCTCCATCCTATCAACGCCCCCTACAGGGAGATAGAGCCTGATTCAGATTACACCAGGGGTCTCTTCATTACCTCTCCATCCTATCAACGCCCCCTACAGGGAGATAGAGCCTGATACAGATTACACCAGGGGTCTCTTCATTACCTCTCCATCCTATCAACGCCCCCTACAGGGAGATAGAGCCTTATACAGATTACACCAGGGGTCTCTTCATTACCTCTCTATCCTATCAACATCCCTACAGGGAGATAGAGCCTGATTCAGATTACACCAGGGGTCTCTTCATTACCTCTCCATCCTATCAACGCCCCCTACAGGGAGATAGAGCCTGATTCAGATTACACCAGGGTTCTCTTCATTACCTCTCTATCCTATCAACATCCCTACAGTGAGATAGAGCCTGATTCAGATTACACCAGGGGTCTCTTCATTACCTCTCTATCCTATCAACGTCCCCTACAGGGAGATAGAGCCTGATTCAGATTACACCAGGGGTCTCTTCATTACCTCTCTATCCTATCAACATCCCTACAGGGAGATAGAGCCTGATTCAGATTACACCAGGGGTCTCTTCGTTAGCTCTCTATCCTAACAACATCCCTACAGGGAGATAGAGCCTGATACAGATTACACCAGGGGTCTCTTCATTACCTCTCTATCCTATCAACATCCCTACAGGGAGATAGAGCCTGATTCAGATTACACCAGGGGTCTCTTCATTACCTCTCTATCCTATCAACATCCCTACAGGGAGATAGAGCCTGATTCAGATTACACCAGGGGTCTCTTCGTTAGCTCTCTATCCTAACAACATCCCTACAGGGAGATAGAGCCTGATACAGATTACACCAGGGGTCTCTTCGTTACCTCTCCATCATATCAACGGCCCCTACAGGGAGATAGAGCCTGATTCAGATTACACCAGGGGTCTCTTCATTACCTCTCTATCCTATCAACATCCCTACAGGGAGATAGAGCCTGATACAGATTACACCAGGGGTCTCTTCATTACCTCTCCATCCTATCAACATCCCTACAGGGAGATAGAGCCTGATACAGATTACACCAGGGATCTCTTCATTACCTCTCTATCCTATCAACATCCCTCACAGGGAGATAGAGCCTGATTCAGATTACACCAGGGGTCTCTTCATTACCTCTCTATCCTATCAACAATGTGTTGGGCCAGTAAAATAACGGTTGCTAGTTTGAATCCCGCAGCCAACAAGGTGAGAAATCTGTCGATGTGCACTTTAGCAAGGCACCTAACCCTTATTGCTCCAGGGGCACTGGACAACGGTGACCCTGGCCGTAGATAGTGGTAGCTGGGATAGTGGTATCTGGGATGGTAGATAGTGGTAGCTGGGATGGTAGATAGTGGTATCTGGGATGGTAGATAGAGGTATCTGGGATGTTAGATAGTGGTATCTGGGGTGGTATCTGGGATGGTAGATAGTGGTAGCTGGGGAGGTAAATAGTGGTAGCTGGGATGGTTGATAGTGGTATCTGGGATGGTAGATAGTGGTATCTGGGATGGAAGATAGTGGTATCTGGATAGTAGATAGTGGTATCTGGATGGTAGATAGTGGTAGCTGGGATGGTAGAGAGTGGTATCTGGGATGGTAGAGAGTGGTATCTGAGGTGGTAGATAGTGGTATCTGGGCTGGTAGATAGTGGTAGCTGGATGGTAGATAGTGGTATCTGGGATGGTAGATAGTGGTATCTGGGATGGAAGATAGTGGTATCTGGATAGTAGATAGTGGTATCTGGATGGTAGATAGTGGTAGCTGGGATGGTAGATAGTGGTGGTAGCTGTGATGGTAGATAGTGGTAGCTGGGATGGTAGATAGTGGTAGCTGGATGGTACATAGTGGTATCTAAGCTGGTAGATAGTGGTAGCTGGGATGGTAGATAGTGGTATCTGGGCTGGTAGATAGTGGAAGCGGGATGGAAGATAGTGGTATCTAGGGTGGTAGCTGGGATGGTAGATAGTGGTTGCTGGGGAGGTAAATAGTGGTAGCTGGGATGGTAGATAGTGGTATCTGGGATGGTAGAGAGTGGTATCTGGGATGGTAGAGAGTGGTATCTGAGGTGGTAGATAGTGGTAACTGGGCTGGTAGATAGTGGAAGCTGGGATGGTAGATAGTGGTATCTGGGATGGTAGATAGTGGTATCTGGGATGGAAGATAGTGGTATCTGGATAGTAGATAGTGGTATCTGGATGGTAGATAGTGGTAGCTGGGATGGTAGATAGTGGTGGTAGCTGGGATGGTAGATAGTGGTATCTGGGCTGGTAGATAGTGGAAGCGGGATGGAAGATAGTGGTATCTGGGGTGGTAGCTGGGATGGTAGATAGTGGTAGCTGGGGAGGTAAATAGAGGTAGCTGGGATGGTAGATAGTGGTATCTGGGATGGTAGAGAGTGGTATCTGGGATGGTAGAGAGTGGTATCTGAGGTGGTAGATAGTGGTAACTGGGCTGGTAGATAGTGGTAGCTGGGATGGTAGATAGTGGTAGCTGGATGGTAGATAGTGGTATCTGGGATGGAAGATAGTGGTATCTGGGATGGAAGATAGTGGTATCTGGATAGTAGATAGTGGTAGCTGGATGGTACATAGTGGTATCTAAGCTGGTAGATAGTGGTAGCTGGGATGGTAGATAGTGGTATCTGGGCTGGTAGATAGTGGGAGCTGGATGGTAGATAGTGGTATCTGGGATGGTAGATAGTGGTAGCTGGGATGGTAGATAGTGGTAGCTGGATGGTAGATAGTGGTAGCTGGATGGTAGATAGTGGTATCTGGGCTGGTAGATAGTGGTAGCTGGGATGGTAGATAGTGGGAGCTGGATGGTACATAGTGGTAGCTGGATGGTACATAGTGGTATCTGGGATGGTAGATAGCTGGGGATCTGTCTGTTAGAGACATTTTATTACAAAACACTTCTATTGCTTTATTCATTTGACTGTGTTGACGTGTTGCCACGGTAACGCAGAGATCATTCCCGGGGCAGATCAGATCACAGCTCTTCACACAGGGTGTGTGTTTGTGTGTGTGTGCATGTATGATGTGTGTGTGTGTGTTCAGATCGCAATGTTTCGTGGTGAGTTTACAGCTACCCCACAAAGCCCAGCTGTCCGTCCGTCTTGTCTTAGCATGCAGTTGGACCTGAGGATCATTCAAACCATCCATCTCCCTACATCTCCCTCACCCCCTCCATCTCCCTACATCTCCCAAACCCTCCCCATCTCCATCCATCTCCCTCCATCTCCATCCTTCTCCCTCCATCTCCCTCACCCTCTCTATCCATCTCCCTCCAAGTCCTTCCATCTCCATCCATCTCCCTCCATCTCCCTCACCCCCTCCATCTCCATCCATCTCATCCATCACCATCCATCTCCATCCATCTCCATCCATCTCATCCATCACCATCCATCTCCCTCCATCTCCATCCATCTCCATCCATCTCCCTCCATCTCCATCCATCTCCCTCCATCTCCATCCATCTCCCTCCATCTCCCTCCATCTCCATCCATCTCCCCCACCCCCTCCATCTCCCTCTATCTCCCTCCATCTCCGCCCCCCCATCTCCCTCCAACCTCCCTCCATCTCCATCCATCTCATCCATCTCCCTCCATCTCCATCCATCTCCCTCCATCTCCATCCATCTCCCTCCAACCTCCCTCCATCTCCATCCATCTCATCCATCTCCCTCCATCTCCATCCATCTCCCTCCATCTCCATCCATCTCCCCATCTCCCTCCATCTCCCTCCATCTCCCTCCATCTCCATCCATCTCCCTCCATCTCCATCCATCTCCCTCCATCTCCCTCCATCTCCCCCCATCTCCCTCCATCTCCATCCATCTCCCTCCATCTCCATCCATCTCCCTCCATCTCCCTCCATCTCCCTCCATCTCCCCCCATCTCCCTCCATCTCCCTCCATCTCCCCCCATCTCCCTCCATCTCCCTCCATCTCCATCCATCTCCCTCCATCTCCCTTCATCCCCCTCCATCTCCGCCCCCCCATCTCCCTCCATCTCCATCCATCTCCCTCCATCTCCCTCCATCTCCCTCCATCTCCCCCATCTCCCTCCATCTCCCTCCATCCCCCTCCATCTCCCTCCATCTCCCCCCATCTCCCTCCATCTCCCTCCATCTCCGCCCCCCCATCTCCCTCCATCTCCATCCATCTCCCCCCATCTCCCTCCATCTCCCTCCATCTCCCTCCATCTCCCTCCATCTCCATCCATCTCCCCCATCTCCCTCCATCTCCCTCTATCTCCCCCACCCCCTCCATCTCCCTCCATCTCCCTCCATCTCCCTCCATCTCCCCCACCCCCTCCATCTCCCTCCATCTCCCTCCATCTCCCTCCATCCCCCTCCATCTCCCTCCATCTCCGCCCCCCCATCTCCCTCCATCTCCATCCATCTCCCCCCATCTCCCTCCATCTCCCTCCATCTCCCTCCATCTCCCTCTATCTCCCCCACCCCCTCCATCTCCCTCCATCTCCCTCCATCTCCCTCCATCTCCATCCATCTCCCCCCATCTCCCCCATCTCCCTCCATCTCCATCCATCTCCCCCCATCTCCCTCCATCTCCCTCCATCTCCCTCCATCTCCCCCCATCTCCCCCACCCCCTCCATCTCCCTCCATCTCCCTCCATCTCCCCACCCCCTCCATCTCCCTCCATCTCCCTCCATCTCCCTCCATCTCCCTCCATCCCCCTCCATCTCCCTCCATCTCCACCCCCCCATCTCCCTCCATCTCCATCCATCTTCCCCATCTCCCTCCATCTCCCCCCATCTCCCTCCATCTCCCTCCATCTCCATCCATCTCCCCCATCTCCCTCCATCTCCCTCCATCTCCCTCTATCTCCCCCCATCTCCCTCCATCTCCCTCCATCCCCCTCCATCTCCCTCCATCTCCCCCCATCTCCTTCCATCTCCCTCCATCTCCGCCCCCCCATCTCCCTCCATCTCCATCCATCTCCCCCATCTCCCTCCATCTCCCTCCATCTCCCTCCATCTCCCTCCATCTCCATCCATCTCCCCCATCTCCCTCCATCTCCCTCTATCTCCCCCACCCCCTCCATCTCCCTCCATCTCCCTCCATCTCCCTCCATCTCCCCCACCCCCTCCATCTCCCTCCATCTCCCTCCATCTCCCTCCATCCCCCTCCATCTCCCTCCATCTCCGCCCCCCCCATCTCCCTCCATCTCCATCCATCTCCCCCCATCTCCCTCCATCTCCCTCCATCTCCCTCTATCTCCCCCACCCCCCTCCATCTCCCTCCATCTCCCTCCATCTCCATCCATCTCCCTCCATCTCCATCCATCTCCCCCCATCTCCCCCATCTCCCTCCATCTCCATCCATCTCCCCCCATCTCCCTCCATCTCCCTCCATCTCCCTCCATCTCCCTCCATCTCCCCCCATCTCCCCCACCCCCTCCATCTCCCTCCATCTCCCTCCATCTCCCCACCCCCTCCATCTCCCTCCATCTCCCTCCATCTCCCTCCATCTCCCTCCATCTCCCTCCATCCCCCTCCATCTCCCTCCATCTCCACCCCCCCATCTCCCTCCATCTCCATCCATCTTCCCCATCTCCCTCCATCTCCCCCCATCTCCCTCCATCTCCCTCCATCTCCATCCATCTCCCCCATCTCCCTCCATCTCCCTCCATCTCCCTCTATCTCCCCCACCCCCTCCATCTCCCTCCATCTCCCTCCATCTCCCTCCATCTCCATCCATCTCCCCCCATCCCCCCCATCTCCCTCCATCTCCCTCCAGCTCCATCTGTTCAGTACCAACAACCGTCCCCTAACCTTGGCCCTACAGGCTGGTGTTCTGTGGGCAGAGGGCAACAGGGTTGATTTGGTTGTTACTGACTCCCACCTGTACAGGGAAGGACTGTTCAGTTGATGCCATCGCCAAGGGTCACAGTCACCATGACAACCAGTACACAATCCAGAAGCATGAATTTACCCCACTGGATTAAAGCCAGAGATAATGCATCAATCTGTCCACACACACCATCTCAACACAGTGCACTGGGATCTCTTGACTAAAACAAGATATTTCTCCCAATTGATAGTGTGTCAAAGAACAGATAGTGAACAGCGAAAGGCAGTATAACATGTGTAATCTCTAGTCGTATAAAATACGTATCTTTCCTCATCAGTTGAATGACTGCGCGAGTATTGTCTGCATCCCAAATGGCACCCTTTTCCCCTATCTCTGTCTCTCTCTCTCTGTCTCCCCCTCTCTCTCTCTCCCTCTCTCTCTCTCTCTCTCTCTCGTTCTCTCTCTCTCCCTCTCCCTCTCCCTCTCTCTCTCTCTGTCTCACCCTCTCTCTCTCTCCCTCTCTCCCCCTCTCTCTCTCTCCCTCTCTCTCTCTCTCTATTCTCTCTTTCTCTCTGTCTTTCTCTATCCCTCTATCTCACTCTTTCTCTCTCGTTCTCTCTCTCTCTCCCTCTCTCTCTCTGTCTCTCTCTCTCTGTCTCTCTCTCTCTGTCTCTCTGTCTCCCCCTCCTGCTGTGACCTCTAACCCATACATGTGGAAACCATGTCCATGTGTTTTGGAAGCAGTCTGTGTTTCATCCCTGCACTGGGTCCCTCTGAAGGCCGTTGGTGCTTCTTAAGGAGTCTATCCACATTAACGAGCAGTCAGTCGACCATTAGGGATTAAACTAAACCCCTGTGATGTAGATCAAATCACATCAAATAAAAATACAGTTGTATTTGTCACATGTGTAGATCTTACAGTGAAATTCTTACTTACAACAACCAGCTTAAATTAAGAAGTTAAGAAAAAAAATTGATAAGTAAAAAATAAAAATAGAAAATAAAAGTAACAAATAATGAACCAGCAGCAGTAAAATAACAGTAGCGAGGCTTTATACAAGGGGACACCGGTTAGTCGAGGTAATATGTACATATAGGCGTCGAGCTTGTGTAACAGTATTGATAGCTAGCGTAGCATTTAGCGTTAGCATTCAGCAGGCAACATTTTCACAAAAAACCAGAAAAACATTCAAATAAAATCATTTACCTTTGAAGAACTTCGGATGTTTTCAATGAGGAGACTCTCAGTTAGATAGCAAATGTTCAGTTTTTCCTGAAAGATTATTTGTTTAGGACAAATCGCTCCGTTTTCTGCGTCACGTTTAGCTACGAAAAAAACCTGTATCCAGGAGTGTAATTATCCCCGCAGCTCATTAGCATAACACAACGTTAACTATTCATGAAAATCGCAAATGAAATGAAATAAATGTGCTAGCTTTCAAGCTTAGCCTTTTGTTAACAACACTGTCATCTCAGATTTTCAAAATATGCTTCTCAACCATAGCAAAACAAGCATTTGTGTAAGAGTATTGATAGCCTAGCATAGCATTTAGCGTTAGCATTCAGCAGGCAACATTTTCACAAAAACCAGAAAAGCATTCAAATAAAATCATTTACCTTTGAAGAACTTCAGATGTTTTCAATGAGGAGACTCTTAGTTAGATAGCAAATGCTCAGTTTTTCCTGAAAGATTATTTGTTTAGGAGAAATCGCTCCGTTTGGTGAGTCACGTTTGGCTACCAAAAAAAAACGAAAATTCAGTCATCAAAACGCCGAACTTTTTTCCAAATTAACTCCATAATATCGACTGAAACATGGCAAACGTTGTTTAGAATCAATCCTCAAGGTGTTTTTCACATATCTCTTCGATGATATATCGTTAGTGGAAGTGTGCTTTCTCCTCTGAATCCCATGGGAAAATGCCTGCAGCTGAAGATTACGCACCAATTTAGACAAAGGACACCGGGCGGACACCTGGTAAATGTAGTCTCTTATGACCAATCTTCCAATGATATGCCTACAAATACTTCACAATGCTGCAGACACCTTGGGCAAACGGCAAAAAGCTTAGGCTCGTTCATGGCACATTCACAGCCATATAAGGAGACAATGGAAAACAGAGCCTCAAAAATTCTGCTCATTTCCTGTTTGAAGTTTCATCTTGGTTTCGCCTGTAGCATGAGTTCTGTCGCACTCACAGATAATATCTTTGCAGTTTTGGAAACGTCAGAGTGTTTTCTTTCCAAAGCTGTCAATTATATGCATAGTCGAGCATCTTTTCGTGACAAAATATTGCGCTTATAACGGGCACGTTTTTTTATCCAATAATGAAATAGCGCCCCCATAGATTCAAGAGGTTAAAGTGACTGTGCATAGATGATAAACAGAGTAGCAGCAGTGTTAAAGAGGGGTCTGGGTAGCCATTTGATTAGCTGTTCAGGAGTCTTATGGCTTGGGGGGTAGAAGCTGTTTAGAAGCCTCTTGGACCTAGACTTGGTGCTCTGGTACCGCTTGCCGTGCGGTAGTAGAAGGGAGCTCTTCCACTCTGTGTATTATATGCACACCATTATGGGTATTATAGCACGTTAGTGGGCATTATGGGTATTATAGCACATTAGTGGGCATTATGGGTATTATAGCACGTTAGTGGGCATTATGGGTATTATAGCATGTTAGTGGGCATTATGGGTATTATAGCATGTTAGTGGGCATTATGGGTATTATAGCATGTTAGTGGGCATTATGGGTATTATAGCATGTTAGTGGGCCTTTTCAGTGTTTTGGCCTGTTAAGAGAATTAGCCATTTCTAGTTGGTCCCACCTTAGAGCATGTTACTTTGGATATTGTATTAGGTCCCACCCTTTCCGGGGTCCTTATAGGTCATATTCTTTCAGTTCAGTCATTCATAAAGACCTAAGCTGTGTTCGAATGCTCATACTAACTTACTGTATACTACATACGTAATGAGTATATACTACATACTATACACTATTAGTTCATTTTAGTATACTGTAAACGAACAGTATGCTTTCAGTTGAGCGTTCTAGCTCTTCGCCTGTCTACCGGAAGATGCTGTTGCTATGCAACCTCTTGCTAGCTAGTTACAATCTACTAGCTAGACATTTTACGACTTTGGGTGTGTTCTTAAATTCAATATGGAGTGCCAGATTGTGCTCTCGGAGCACACACTGGACGCTCGGGCCGCGGAGTAGGGATGATTTGAGCATTCTGACCTCACAACGGCAGTCAAGCACCCAAGCTAACGTTGGCAAGCTTGCTAGCTACTTCATAACACAAATGAGAGAACACCTCACTCTGACCCTTTACTCACCCTAGCAGAGCTAGTTAATTAATACGCTGGCAAGTTTAATGTACAGTGGCTTGCAAAAGTATTCATTCAAATAAAATAAATAATATGTAGTAACATGGTCTGCCACCTAGTGGTGATATAGACATTAATTAATATGTAGTAACATGGTCTGCCACCTAGTGGTGATATAGACATTAATTAATATGTAGTAACATGGTCTGCCATCTAGTGGTGATATAGACATGAATTACTACGTAGTAACACGGTCTGCCATCTAGTGGTGATATAGACATTAATATGTAGTAACATGGTCTGCCACCTAGTGGTGATATAGACATTAATTAATATGTAGTAACCTAGAAGGCCAGCACCTCTTCATTGTTGAGGTTGAGACTGGTGTTATTACGGGTACTATTTAATAAAGCTGCCAGTTGAGGACTTTAGAGGCATCTGTTTCTCAGACACTAGATACTCTAATGTTCTTGTCCTCTTGCTCAGTTGTGCACCGGGGCCTCCCACTCCTCTTTCTATTCTGGTTAGGGCCAGTTTCCTCTGTTCTGTGAAGGGAGTAGTACACAGCATTATACGAAATCTTCAGTTTCTTGGCAAATTCTCGCATGGAATTTCTCAGAACAAGAATAAACTGACAAGTTTTTTGGCCATTTGAGCCTGTAATCAAACCCACAAATACTGATGCTCCAGATACTCAACTAGTCTAAAAGTCACAGGAGTGATGGTTGCTGATAATGAGCCTCTGTAAAGCCTATGTAGATATTCCCCTGGAGGTCAGGGCCCATGGAGGTCAGGGCTCCCGGAGATCAGGGCCCCTGGGCGCGTGCTCTGCATGCCTGGTCAGTATTCTGGCATGATTACTACAAATGTAGGTAGCAGGCTAGATTAATTTACCAATCTAATAATGCCTAGAAGACATGGCTAATTTGGTGCCTGTCACTGACTGACATAAGAAGAGAAAAATGTGTCAATCACAACAGCACTCTATTCCACATAGGGCTCTGACACTCTATTCCCCATAGGGCTCTGACACTATTCCACATAGGGCTCTGGCACTCTATTCCACATAGGGCTCTGGCACTCTATTCCACATAGGGCTCTGACACTCTATTCCACATAGGGCTCTGGCACTCTATTCCACATAGGGCTCTGGCACTCTATTCCACATAGGGCTCTGGCACTCTATTCCACATTGGGCTCTGGCACTCTATTCCCCGTAGGGCTCTGACACTCTATTCCACATAGAGCTCTGGCACTCTATTCCCCGTAGGGCTCTGACACTCTATTCCACATAGAGCTCTGGCACTCTATTCCCCGTAGGGCTCTGACACTCTATTCCACATAGGGCTCTGGCACTCTATTCCACATAGGGCTCTGAAACTCTATTCCCCATAGGGCTCTGATACTCTATTCCCCACAGGGCTCTGATACTCTATTCCACATAGGGCTCTGGCACTCTATTCCACATAGAGCTCTGACACTCTATTCCACATAGGGCTCTGGCACTCTATTCCACATAGGGCTCTGGCACTCTATTCCCCATAGGGCTCTGGCACTCTATTCCACATAGGGCTCTGGCACTCTATTCCCCATAGGGCTCTGACACTCTATTCCACATAGGGCTCTGGCACTCTATTCCCCATAGGGCTCTGACACTCTATTCCACATAGGGCTCTGACACTCTATTCCCCATAGGGCTCTGACACTCTATGCACTAGATAGTGAATAGGGTGCCATGTAGTGCACTAGATAGGGAATAGAGTGCCATGTAGTGCATTATATAGGGAATAGGGTGTCATGTAGGGCACTATATAGGAAATAAGGTGCCATGTAGTGCACTATATAGGGAATAGGGTGCCATGTAGTGCACTATATAGGGAATAGGGTGCCATGTAGTGCACTAGATGGGGAATAGGGTGCCATTTTGGGACTTTAATTCTGACTCACCTGGTGAGAGATGCTGTAAACGCTCCCTGATGGGGTGATGATGTCATAATGAGACACAGAACAGGTGTTAAACACAGCAGCTGATGTTCCACATGACCGTTCCTGATGAATCTAAGTGGACTTTACACTGGTGGGCTGAGACCCAGCTGCCCTGTGTCCGGAGTCAAGCGTGCAGTAGGTTTCCACGCTGGGAAAAAGAACGAGAACAATCTTCCCCAAATGCTGTGCTGGGATTGGTCGGCTATACCTTACGAGGTGATCACATGACATTACCACATGGCCAGGGGTGTTCTACCCGTCACGCCTTACAGAACTTCCCACCTCAGGGTTCTTACTAGTTACCTCAGCCACAAAGTCATAAACCACACCTATTTCTAAAATGTTCTATTCTTAAATGTGGATTATACACCTCTCCCTAACCTTAACCACACACGGCTAACCTCATGTCTAACCCTAACCTTAAATTAAGACCAAAAAGCACATTTTTGTTTTCATACATTTTTATGACATAACCAATTCCGACTTTGTAGCTGTGGGAACTAGTGGAAACCCAAACTAATTTATCCCTGCCCCTGTAGATCCAGAAAGATGGCAGTTTCCACAACTACTGTAGGCACAGAACATGCCGGTGAGCCATTGAGAGACTTTGACACTGATTAGCTGTTTTACTATAGATCCCATGGCTCTGAGTCATCCCATGGCCTAGTTAAAGTTCAAAGGTTAAAGGTTAAAGGTTAAATAGTAATACACTTTAAAAAAGAAGCCTCCTTAGCCAGTCTGTCTCCCCTCCATTCAGCCATATCAGAGGTGACCATTCCAAACCCCGACTCAGTATTTCCCAGGCAAGTGGATTCAGTCTGTTTCAGCTGTAGTTGGATGACTGTTTCAGCTGTAGCTGGCTGGCTGTGTCAGCTGTAGCTGGCTGGCTGTGTCAGCTGTAGTTGGATGACTGTTTCAGCTGTAGCTGGCTGGCTGTTTCAGCTGTAGCTGGCTGGCTGTGTCAGCTGTAGTTGGATGACTGTTTCAGCTGTAGTTGGATGACTGTTTCAGCTGTAGCTGGCTGTGTCAACTGTAGCTGGCTGGCTGTGTCAGCTGTAGCTGGCTGGCTGTGTCAGCTGTAGTTGAATGACTGTTTCAGCTGTAGCTGGCTGGCTGTGTCAGCTGTAGCTGGCTGGCTGTGTCAGCTGTAGTTGGATGACTGTTTCAGCTGTAGCTGGCTGGCTGTTTCAGCTGTAGCTGGCTGGCTGTTTCAGCTGTAGCTGGCTGGATGTTTCAGCTGTAGCTGGCTGGCTGTGTCAGCTGTAGCTGGCTGGCTGTGTCAGCTGTAGTTGGATGACTGTTTCAGCTGTAGTTGGATGACTGTTTCAGCTGTAGTTGGATGACTGTTTCATCTGTAGTTGGATGACTGTTTCAGCTGTAGTTGGATGACTGTTTCGGCTGTAGTTGGATGACTGTTTCAGCTGTAGTTGGATGACTGTTTCAGCTGTAGTTGGATGACTGTTTCAGCTGTAGCTGGCTGGCTGTGTCAGCTGTAGCTGGCTGGCTGTGTCAGCTGTAGTTGGATGACTGTTTCAGCTGTAGCTGGCTGGCTGTTTCAGCTGTAGCTGGCTGGCTGTGTCAGCTGTAGTTGGATGACTGTTTCAGCTGTAGTTGGATGACTGTTTCAGCTGTAGCTGGCTGTGTCAACTGTAGCTGGCTGGCTGTGTCAGCTGTAGCTGGCTGGCTGTGTCAGCTGTAGTTGAATGACTGTTTCAGCTGTAGCTGGCTGGCTGTGTCAGCTGTAGCTGGCTGGCTGTGTCAGCTGTAGTTGGATGACTGTTTCAGCTGTAGCTGGCTGGCTGTTTCAGCTGTAGCTGGCTGGCTGTTTCAGCTGTAGCTCGCTGGATGTTTCAGCTGTAGCTGGCTGGCTGTGTCAGCTGTAGCTGGCTGGCTGTGTCAGCTGTAGTTGGATGACTGTTTCAGCTGTAGTTGGATGACTGTTTCAGCTGTAGTTGGATGACTGTTTCATCTGTAGTTGGATGACTGTTTCAGCTGTAGTTGGATGACTGTTTCGGCTGTAGTTGGATGACTGTTTCAGCTGTAGTTGGATGACTGTTTCAGCTGTAGTTGGATGACTGTTTCAGCTGTAGTTGGATGACTGTTTCAGCTGTAGTTGGATGACTGTGTCCGCTGTAGTTGGATGACTGTTTCAGCTGTAGTTGGACGACTGTTTCAGCCGTGGCTGAGTGACTGTTTGAGCCGTGGCTGAGTTACTATTTGAGCCATGGCTGAGTGACTGTTTGAGCCGTGGCTGAGTGACTATTTGAGCCGTGGCTGAGTGACTATTTGAGCCGTGGCTGAGTGACTATTTGAGCTGTGGCTGAGTGACTGTTTGATCTGTGGCTGAGTGACTATTTGAGCCGTGGCTGAGTGACTATTTGAGCCGTGTCTGAGTGACTGTTTGAGCCGTGGCTGAGTGACTATTTGAGCCGTGGCTGAATGACTATTTGAGCCGTAGCTGAGTGACTATTTGAGCCGTGGCTGAGTGACTGTTTGAGCTGTGGCTGAGTGACTATTTGAGCCGTGGCTGAGTGACTATTTGTGCCGTGGCTGGGTGACTGTTTGAGCCGTGGCTGAGTGACCGTTTGAGCCGTGGCTGAGTGACCGTTTGAGCCGTGGCTGAGTGACTGTTTCACCTGTACCTGGGTGACTGTTTGAGCCATGGCTGAGTGAGTGTTTGAGCCGTGGCTGAGTGACTGTTTCACCTGTAACTGGGTGACTGTTTGAGCCGTGGCTGAGTGACTATTTGAGCCGTGGCTGAGTGACTATTTGAGCTGTGGCTGAGTGACTATTTGAGCCGTGGCTGAGTGACTATTTGAGCCGTGGCTGGGTGACTGTTTGAGCCGTGGCTGAGTGACTATTTGAGCCGTGGCTGGGTGACTGTTTGAGCCGTGGCTGAGTGACTATTTGAGCCGTGGCTGAGTGACTATTTGAGCCGTGGCTGAGTGACTATTTGAGCCGTGGCTGAGTGACTATTTGAGCCGTGGCTGGGTGACTGTTTGAGCCGTGGCTGAGTGTCTATTTGAGCCGTGGCTGGGTGACTGTTTGAGCCGTGGCTGAGTGACTATTTGAGCCGTGGCTGAATGACTATTTGAGCCGTGGCTGAGTGACTATTTGAGCCGTGGCTGAGTGACTGTTTGAGCCGTGGCTGAGTGACTATTTGAGCCGTGGCTGAGTGACTATTTGTGCCGTGGCTGAGTGACTATTTGAGCCGTGGCTGGGTGACTGTTTGAGCCGTGGCTGAGTGTCTATTTGAGCCGTGGCTGGGTGACTATTTGAGCCGTGGCTGAGTGACTATTTGAGCCGTGGCTGAGTGACTATTTGAGCCGTGGCTGAGTGACTATTTGAGCCATGGCTGGGTGATTGTTTGAGCCGTGGCTGCATGACTATTTGAGTCGTGGCTGGGTGACTATTTGAGGTGTGGCTTGGTGACTGTTTGAGCCGTGGCTGGGTGACTGTTTGAGCCGTGGCTGAGTGACAATTTGAGCCGTGGCTGAGTGACTATTTGAGCCGTGGCTGAGTGACTATTTGAGCCGTGGCTGCGTGACTATTTGTGCCGTGGCTGGGTGACTGTTTGAGCCGTGGCAGAGTGACTATTTGAGCCGTGGCTGAGTGACTGTTTGAGCTGTGGCTGAGTGACTATTTGAGCCGTGGCTGCGTGACTATTTGTGCCGTGGCTGGGTGACTGTTTGAGCCGTGGCTGAGTGACTGTTTGAGCCGTGGCTGAGTTACTATTTGAGCCATGGCTGAGTGACTGTTTGAGCCGTGGCTGAGTGACTATTTGAGCCGTGGCTGAGTGACTATTTGAGCCGTGGCTGAGTGACTATTTGAGCTGTGGCTGAGTGACTGTTTGATCTGTGGCTGAGTGACTATTTGAGCCGTGGCTGAGTGACTATTTGAGCCGTGGCTGAATGACTATTTGAGCCGTGGCTGAGTGACTATTTGAGCCGTGGCTGAGTGACTATTTGAGCTGTGGCTGAGTGACTATTTGAGCCGTGGCTGAGTGACTATTTGTGCCGTGGCTGAGTGACTGTTTGAGCTGTGGCTGAGTGACTATTTGAGCCGTGGCTGCGTGACTATTTGTGCCGTGGCTGGGTGACTGTTTGAGCCGTGGCTGAGTGACTGTTTGAGCCGTGGCTGAGTTACTATTTGAGCCATGGCTGAGTGACTGTTTGAGCCGTGGCTGAGTGACTATTTGAGCCGTGGCTGAGTGACTATTTGAGCCGTGGCTGAGTGACTATTTGAGCTGTGGCTGAGTGACTGTTTGATCTGTGGCTGAGTGACTATTTGAGCCGTGGCTGAGTTACTATTTGAGCCATGGTTGAGTGACTGTTTGAGCTGTGGCTGAGTGACTGTTTGAGCCGTGGCAGAGTGACTATTTGAGCCGTGGCTGAGTGACTGTTTGAGCTGTGGCTGAGTGACTATTTGAGCCGTGGCTGCGTGACTATTTGTGCCGTGGCTGGGTGACTGTTTGAGCCGTGGCTGAGTGACTGTTTGAGCCGTGGCTGAGTTACTATTTGAGCCATGGCTGAGTGACTGTTTGAGCCGTGGCTGAGTGACTATTTGAGCCGTGGCTGAGTGACTATTTGAGCCGTGGCTGAGTGACTATTTGTGCCGTGGCTGGGTGACTGTTTGAGCCGTGGCTGAGTGACTATTTGAGCCGTGGCTGAGTGACTATTTGAGCCGTGGCTGCGTGACTATTTGTGCCGTGGCTGGGTGACTGTTTGAGCCGTGGCAGAGTGACTATTTGAGCAGTGGCTGAGTGACTGTTTGAGCTGTGGCTGAGTGACTATTTGAGCCGTGGCTGCGTGACTATTTGTGCCGTGGCTGGGTGACTGTTTGAGCCGTGGCTGAGTGACTGTTTGAGCCGTGGCTGAGTTACTATTTGAGCCATGGCTGAGTGACTGTTTGAGCCGTGGCTGAGTGACTGTTTGAGCCGTGGCTGAGTGACTATTTGAGCCGTGGCTGAGTGACTATTTGAGCCGTGGCTGAGTGACTATTTGAGCTGTGGCTGAGTGACTGTTTGATCTGTGGCTGAGTGACTATTTGAGCCGTGGCTGAGTGACTATTTGAGCCGTGGCTGAATGACTATTTGAGCCGTGGCTGAGTGACTATTTGAGCCGTGGCTGAGTGACTATTTGAGCTGTGGCTGAGTGACTATTTGAGCCGTGGCTGAGTGACTGTTTGAGCCGTGGCTGAGTGACTATTTGAGCCGTGGCTGAGTGACTATTTGTGCCGTGGCTGAGTGACTATTTGAGCCGTGGCTGGGTGACTGTTTGAGCCGTGGCTGAGTGTCTATTTGAGCCGTGGCTGGGTGACTATTTGAGCCGTGGCTGAGTGACTATTTGAGCCGTGGCTGAGTGACTATTTGAGCCGTGGCTGAGTGACTATTTGAGCCATGGCTGGGTGATTGTTTGAGCCGTGGCTGCATGACTATTTGAGTCGTGGCTGGGTGACTATTTGAGGTGTGGCTTGGTGACTGTTTGAGCCGTGGCTGGGTGACTGTTTGAGCCGTGGCTGAGTGACAATTTGAGCCGTGGCTGAGTGACTATTTGAGCCGTGGCTGAGTGACTATTTGAGCCGTGGCTGCGTGACTATTTGTGCCGTGGCTGGGTGACTGTTTGAGCCGTGGCAGAGTGACTATTTGAGCCGTGGCTGAGTGACTGTTTGAGCTGTGGCTGAGTGACTATTTGAGCCGTGGCTGCGTGACTATTTGTGCCGTGGCTGGGTGACTGTTTGAGCCGTGGCTGAGTGACTGTTTGAGCCGTGGCTGAGTTACTATTTGAGCCATGGCTGAGTGACTGTTTGAGCCGTGGCTGAGTGACTATTTGAGCCGTGGCTGAGTGACTATTTGAGCCGTGGCTGAGTGACTATTTGAGCTGTGGCTGAGTGACTGTTTGATCTGTGGCTGAGTGACTATTTGAGCCGTGGCTGAGTGACTATTTGAGCCGTGGCTGAATGACTATTTGAGCCGTGGCTGAGTGACTATTTGAGCCGTGGCTGAGTGACTATTTGAGCTGTGGCTGAGTGACTATTTGAGCCGTGGCTGAGTGACTATTTGTGCCGTGGCTGAGTGACTGTTTGAGCTGTGGCTGAGTGACTATTTGAGCCGTGGCTGCGTGACTATTTGTGCCGTGGCTGGGTGACTGTTTGAGCCGTGGCTGAGTGACTGTTTGAGCCGTGGCTGAGTTACTATTTGAGCCATGGCTGAGTGACTGTTTGAGCCGTGGCTGAGTGACTATTTGAGCCGTGGCTGAGTGACTATTTGAGCCGTGGCTGAGTGACTATTTGAGCTGTGGCTGAGTGACTGTTTGATCTGTGGCTGAGTGACTATTTGAGCCGTGGCTGAGTTACTATTTGAGCCATGGTTGAGTGACTGTTTGAGCTGTGGCTGAGTGACTGTTTGAGCCGTGGCAGAGTGACTATTTGAGCCGTGGCTGAGTGACTGTTTGAGCTGTGGCTGAGTGACTATTTGAGCCGTGGCTGCGTGACTATTTGTGCCGTGGCTGGGTGACTGTTTGAGCCGTGGCTGAGTGACTGTTTGAGCCGTGGCTGAGTTACTATTTGAGCCATGGCTGAGTGACTGTTTGAGCCGTGGCTGAGTGACTATTTGAGCCGTGGCTGAGTGACTATTTGAGCCGTGGCTGAGTGACTATTTGTGCCGTGGCTGGGTGACTGTTTGAGCCGTGGCTGAGTGACTATTTGAGCCGTGGCTGAGTGACTATTTGAGCCGTGGCTGCGTGACTATTTGTGCCGTGGCTGGGTGACTGTTTGAGCCGTGGCAGAGTGACTATTTGAGCAGTGGCTGAGTGACTGTTTGAGCTGTGGCTGAGTGACTATTTGAGCCGTGGCTGCGTGACTATTTGTGCCGTGGCTGGGTGACTGTTTGAGCCGTGGCTGAGTGACTGTTTGAGCCGTGGCTGAGTTACTATTTGAGCCATGGCTGAGTGACTGTTTGAGCCGTGGCTGAGTGACTGTTTGAGCCGTGGCTGAGTGACTATTTGAGCCGTGGCTGAGTGACTATTTGAGCCGTGGCTGAGTGACTATTTGAGCTGTGGCTGAGTGACTGTTTGATCTGTGGCTGAGTGACTATTTGAGCCGTGGCTGAGTGACTATTTGAGCCGTGGCTGAATGACTATTTGAGCCGTGGCTGAGTGACTATTTGAGCCGTGGCTGAGTGACTATTTGAGCTGTGGCTGAGTGACTATTTGAGCCGTGGCTGAGTGACTATTTGTGCCGTGGCTGAGTGACTGTTTGAGCTGTGGCTGAGTGACTATTTGAGCCGTGGCTGCGTGACTATTTGTGTCGTGGCTGGGTGACTGTTTGAGCCGTGGCTGAGTGACTGTTTGAGCCGTGGCTGAGTTACTATTTGAGCCATGGCTGAGTGACTGTTTGAGCCGTGGCTGAGTGACTATTTGAGCCGTGGCTGAGTGACTATTTGAACCGTGGCTGAGTGACTATTTGAGCTGTGGCTGAGTGACTGTTTGATCTGTGGCTGAGTGACTATTTGAGCCGTGGCTGAGTTACTATTTGAGCCATGGTTGAGTGACTGTTTGAGCTGTGGCTGAGTGACTATTTGAGCCGTGGCTGAGTGACTATTTGTGCCGTGGCTGGGTGACTGTTTGAGCCGTGGCTGAGTGACCGTTTGAGCTGTGGCTGAGTGACTATTTGAGCCGTGGCTGAGTGACTATTTGTGCCGTGGCTGGGTGACTGTTTGAGCCGTGGCTGAGTGACCGTTTGAGCCGTGGCTGAGTGACCGTTTGAGCCGTGGCTGAGTGACTGTTTCACCTGTAACTGGGTGACTGTTTGAGCCATGGCTGAGTGAGTGTTTGAGCCGTGGCTGAGTGACTATTTGAGCCGTGGCTGAGTGACTATTTGAGCTGTGGCTGGGTGACTGTTTGAGCCGTGGCTGAGTGACTGTTTGAGCCATGGTTGGGTGACTGTTTGAGCCGTGGCTGAGTGACTATTTGAGCCGTGGCTGAGTGACTATTTGAGCCTTGGCTGAGTGACTGTTTGAGCCGTGGCAGAGTGACTATTTGAGCCGTGGCTGAGTGACTGTTTGAGCTGTGGCTGAGTGACTATTTGAGCCGTGGCTGCGTGACTATTTGTGCCGTGGCTGGGTGACTGTTTGAGCCGTGGCTGAGTGACTGTTTGAGCCGTGGCTGAGTTACTATTTGAGCCTTGGCTGAGTGACTGTTTGAGCCGTGGCAGAGTGACTATTTGAGCCGTGGCTGAGTGACTGTTTGAGCTGTGGCTGAGTGACTATTTGAGCCGTGGCTGCGTGACTATTTGTGCCGTGGCTGGGTGACTGTTTGAGCCGTGGCTGAGTGACTGTTTGAGCCGTGGCTGAGTTACTATTTGAGCCATGGCTGAGTGACTGTTTCACCTGTAACTGGGTGACTGTTTGAGCCGTGGCTGAGTGACTATTTGAGCCATGGTTGGGTGACTGTTTGAGCCGTGGCTGAGTGACTATTTGAGCCGTGGCTGAGTGACTATTTGAGCCTTGGCTGAGTGACTGTTTGAGCCGTGGCAGAGTGACTATTTGAGCCGTGGCTGAGTGACTGTTTGAGCTGTGGCTGAGTGACTATTTGAGCCGTGGCTGCGTGACTATTTGTGCCGTGGCTGGGTGACTGTTTGAGCCGTGGCTGAGTGACTGTTTGAGCCGTGGCTGAGTTACTATTTGAGCCATGGCTGAGTGACTGTTTGAGCCGTGGCTGAGTGACTATTTGAGCCGTGGCTGAGTGACTATTTGAGCCGTGGCTGAGTGACTATTTGAGCTGTGGCTGAGTGACTGTTTGATCTGTGGCTGAGTGACTATTTGAGCCGTGGCTGAGTGACTATTTGAGCCGTGGCTGAATGACTATTTGAGCCGTGGCTGAGTGACTATTTGAGCCGTGGCTGAGTGACTATTTGAGCTGTGGCTGAGTGACTATTTGAGCCGTGGCTGAGTGACTATTTGTGCCGTGGCTGAGTGACTGTTTGAGCTGTGGCTGAGTGACTATTTGAGCCGTGGCTGCGTGACTATTTGTGCCGTGGCTGGGTGACTGTTTGAGCCGTGGCTGAGTGACTGTTTGAGCCGTGGCTGAGTTACTATTTGAGCCATGGCTGAGTGACTGTTTGAGCCGTGGCTGAGTGACTATTTGAGCCGTGGCTGAGTGACTATTTGAGCCGTGGCTGAGTGACTATTTGAGCTGTGGCTGAGTGACTGTTTGATCTGTGGCTGAGTGACTATTTGAGCCGTGGCTGAGTTACTATTTGAGCCATGGTTGAGTGACTGTTTGAGCTGTGGCTGAGTGACTATTTGAGCCGTGGCTGAGTGACTATTTGTGCCGTGGCTGGGTGACTGTTTGAGCCGTGGCTGAGTGACCGTTTGAGCTGTGGCTGAGTGACTATTTGAGCCGTGGCTGAGTGACTATTTGTGCCGTGGCTGGGTGACTGTTTGAGCCGTGGCTGAGTGACCGTTTGAGCCGTGGCTGAGTGACCGTTTGAGCCGTGGCTGAGTGACTGTTTCACCTGTAACTGGGTGACTGTTTGAGCCATGGCTGAGTGAGTGTTTGAGACGTGGCTGAGTGACTATTTGAGCCGTGGCTGAGTGACTATTTGAGCTGTGGCTGGGTGACTGTTTGAGCCGTGGCTGAGTGACTGTTTGAGCCGTGGCTGAGTGACTGTTTCACCTGTAACTGGGTGACTGTTTGAGCCGTGGCTGAGTGACTATTTGAGCCGTGGTTGGGTGACTGTTTGAGCCGTGGCTGAGTGACTATTTGAGCCGTGGCTGAGTGACTATTTGAGCTGTGGCTGAGTGACTATTTGAGCCGTGGCTGAGTGACTATTTGAGCCTTGGCTGAGTGACTATTTGAGCCGTGGCTGAGTGACTATTTGAGCCGTGGCTGGGTGACTGTTTGAGCCGTGGCTGAGTGACTATTTGAGCCGTGGCTGGGTGACTGTTTGAGCCGTGGCTGAGTGACTATTTGAGCCGTGGCTGAGTGACTATTTGAGCCGTGGCTGAGTGACTGTTTGAGCCGTGGCTGGGTGACTGTTTGAGCCGTGGCTGAGTGTCTATTTGAGCCGTGGCTGGGTGACTATTTGAGCCGTGGCTGAGTGACTATTTGAGCCGTGGCTGAGTGACTATTTGAGCCGTGGCTGAGTGACTATTTGAGCCATGGCTGGGTGACTGTTTGAGCCGTGGCTGAATGACTATTTGAGTCGTGGCTGGGTGACTATTTGAGGTGTGGCTTGGTGACTGTTTGAGCCGTGGCTGGGTGACTGTTTGAGCCGTGGCTGAGTGACTATTTGAGCCGTGGCTGAGTGACTGTTTGAGCTGTGGCTGAGTGACTATTTGAGCCGTGGCTGAGTGACTATTTGTGCCGTGGCTGGGTGACTGTTTGAGCCGTGGCTGAGTGACCGTTTGAGCCGTGGCTGAGTGACCGTTTGAGCCGTGGCTGAGTGACTGTTTCACCTGTAACTGGGTGACTGTTTGAGCCATGGCTGAGTGAGTGTTTGAGCCGTGGCTGAGTGACTATTTGTGCCGTGGCTGGGTGACTGTTTGAGCCGTGGCTGAGTGACCGTTTGAGCCGTGGCTGAGTGACCGTTTGAGCCGTGGCTGAGTGACTGTTTCACCTGTAACTGGGTGACTGTTTGAGCCATGGCTGAGTGAGTGTTTGAGCCGTGGCTGAGTGACTATTTGAGCCATGGCTGAGTGACTATTTGAGCCGTGGCTGAGTGACTATTTGAGCTGTGGCTGAGTGACTGTTTGAGCCGTGGCTGAGTGACTGTTTCACCTGTAACTGGGTGACTGTTTGAGCCGTGGCTGAGTGACTATTTGAGCCGTGGCTGAGTGACTATTTGAGCTGTGGCTGAGTGACTGTTTGAGCCGTGGCTGAGTGACTGTTTGAGCCGTGGCTGAGTGACTGTTTCACCTGTAACTGGGTGACTGTTTGAGCCGTGGCTGAGTGACTATTTGAGCCATGGTTGGGTGACTGTTTGAGCCGTGGCTGAGTGACTATTTGAGCCGTGGCTGAGTGACTATTTGAGCTGTGGCTGAGTGACTATTTGAGCCGTGGCTGAGTGACTATTTGAGCCTTGGCTGAGTGACTATTTGAGCCGTGGCTGAGTGACTATTTGAGCCGTGGCTGGGTGACTGTTTGAGCCGTGGCTGAGTGACTATTTGAGCCGTGGCTGGGTGACTGTTTGAGCCTTGGCTGAGTGACTATTTGAGCCGTGGCTGAGTGACTATTTGAGCCGTGGCTGAGTGACTGTTTGAGCCGTGGCTGGGTGACTGTTTGAGCCGTGGCTGAGTGTCTATTTGAGCCGTGGCTGGGTGACTATTTGAGCCGTGGCTGAGTGACTATTTGAGCCGTGGCTGAGTGACTATTTGAGCCGTGGATGAGTGACTATTTGAGCCGTGGCTGGGTGACTGTTTGAGCCGTGGCTGAGTGTCTATTTGAGCCGTGGCTGGGTGACTATTTGAGCCGTGGCTGAGTGACTATTTGAGCCGTGGCTGAGTGACTATTTGAGCCGTGGCTGAGTGACTATTTGAGCCATGGCTGGGTGACTGTTTGAGCCGTGGCTGAATGACTATTTGAGTCGTGGCTGGGTGACTATTTGAGGTGTGGCTTGGTGACTGTTTGAGCCATGGCTGAGTGACTGTTTGAGCCGTGGCTGAGTGACTATTTGAGCCGTGGCTGAGTGACTATTTGAGCCGTGGCTGAGTGACTATTTGAGCCGTGGCTGGGTGACTGTTTGAGCCGTGGCAGAGTGACTATTTGAGACGTGGATGAGTGACTGTTTGAGCTGTGGCTGAGTGACTATTTGAGCCGTGGCTGCGTGACTATTTGTGCCGTGGCTGGGTGACTGTTTGAGCCGTGGCTGAGTGACTGTTTGAGCCGTGGCTGAGTTACTATTTGAGCCATGGCTGAGTGACTGTTTGAGCCGTGGCTGAGTGACTATTTGAGCCGTGGCTGAGTGACTATTTGAGCCGTGGCTGAGTGACTATTTGAGCTGTGGCTGAGTGACTGTTTGATCTGTGGCTGAGTGACTATTTGAGCCGTGGCTGAGTTACTATTTGAGCCGTGGCTGAGTGACTGTTTGAGCCGTGGCTGAGTGACTATTTGAGCCGTGGCTGAATAACTATTTGAGCCGTGGCTGAGTGACTATTTGAGCCGTGGCTGAGTGACTGTTTGAGCTGTGGCTGAGTGACTATTTGAGCCGTGGATGAGTGACTATTTGTGCCGTGGCTGAGTGACTGTTTGAGCTGTGGCTGAGTGACTATTTGAGCCGTGGCTGCGTGACTATTGTTGCCGTGGCTGGGTGACTGTTTGAGCCGTGGCTGAGTGACTGTTTGAGCTGTGGCTGAGTTACTATTTGAGCCATGGCTGGGTGACTGTTTGAGCCGTGGCTGAGTGACTATTTGAGCCGTGGCTGAGTGACTATTTGAGCCGTGGCTGAGTGACTGTTTGAGCCGTGGCTGGGTGACTGTTTGAGCCGTGGCTGAGTGTCTATTTGAGCCGTGGCTGGGTGACTATTTGAGCCGTGGCTGAGTGACTATTTGAGCCGTGGCTGAGTGACTATTTGAGCCGTGGCTGAGTGACTATTTGAGCCATGGCTGGGTGACTGTTTGAGCCGTGGCTGAATGACTATTTGAGTGGTGGCTGGGTGACTATTTGAGGTGTGGCTTGGTGACTGTTTGAGCCGTGGCTGGGTGACTGTTTGAGCCGTGGCTGAGTGACTATTTGAGCCGTGGCTGAGTGACTGTTTGAGCTGTGGCTGAGTGACTATTTGAGCCGTGGCTGAGTGACTATTTGTGCCGTGGCTGGGTGACTGTTTGAGCCGTGGCTGAGTGACCGTTTGAGCCGTGGCTGAGTGACCGTTTGAGCCGTGGCTGAGTGACTGTTTCACCTGTAACTGGGTGACTGTTTGAGCCATGGCTGAGTGAGTGTTTGAGCCGTGGCTGAGTGACTATTTGTGCCGTGGCTGGGTGACTGTTTGAGCCGTGGCTGAGTGACCGTTTGAGCCGTGGCTGAGTGACCGTTTGAGCCGTGGCTGAGTGACTGTTTCACCTGTAACTGGGTGACTGTTTGAGCCATGGCTGAGTGAGTGTTTGAGCCGTGGCTGAGTGACTATTTGAGCCATGGCTGAGTGACTATTTGAGCCGTGGCTGAGTGACTATTTGAGCTGTGGCTGAGTGACTGTTTGAGCCGTGGCTGAGTGACTGTTTCACCTGTAACTGGGTGACTGTTTGAGCCGTGGCTGAGTGACTATTTGAGCCGTGGCTGAGTGACTATTTGAGCTGTGGCTGAGTGACTGTTTGAGCCGTGGCTGAGTGACTGTTTCACCTGTAACTGGGTGACTGTTTGAGCCGTGGCTGAGTGACTATTTGAGCCGTGGCTGAGTGACTATTTGAGCTGTGGCTGAGTGACTGTTTGAGCCGTGGCTGAGTGACTGTTTGAGCCGTGGCTGAGTGACTGTTTCACCTGTAACTGGGTGACTGTTTGAGCCGTGGCTGAGTGACTATTTGAGCCATGGTTGGGTGACTGTTTGAGCCGTGGCTGAGTGACTATTTGAGCCGTGGCTGAGTGACTATTTGAGCTGTGGCTGAGTGACTATTTGAGCCGTGGCTGAGTGACTATTTGAGCCTTGGCTGAGTGACTATTTGAGCCGTGGCTGAGTGACTATTTGAGCCGTGGCTGGGTGACTGTTTGAGCCGTGGCTGAGTGACTATTTGAGCCGTGGCTGGGTGACTGTTTGAGCCTTGGCTGAGTGACTATTTGAGCCGTGGCTGAGTGACTATTTGAGCCGTGGCTGAGTGACTGTTTGAGCCGTGGCTGGGTGACTGTTTGAGCCGTGGCTGAGTGTCTATTTGAGCCGTGGCTGGGTGACTATTTGAGCCGTGGCTGAGTGACTATTTGAGCCGTGGCTGAGTGACTATTTGAGCCGTGGATGAGTGACTATTTGAGCCGTGGCTGGGTGACTGTTTGAGCCGTGGCTGAATGACTATTTGAGTCGTGGCTGGGTGACTATTTGAGGTGTGGCTTGGTGACTGTTTGAGCCGTGGCTGGGTGACTGTTTGAGCCGTGGCTGAGTGACTATTTGAGCCGTGGCTGAGTGACTGTTTGAGCTGTGGCTGAGTGACTATTTGAGCCGTGGCTGAGTGACTATTTGTGCGGTGGCTGGGTGACTGTTTGAGCCGTGGCTGAGTGACCGTTTGAGCCGTGGCTGAGTGACTATTTGAGCCGTGGCTGAGTGACTATTTGAGCCGTGGCTGAGTGACTATTTGAGCCGTGGCTGGGTGACTGTTTGAGCCGTGGCTGAGTGTCTATTTGAGCCGTGGCTGGGTGACTATTTGAGCCGTGGCTGAGTGACTATTTGAGCCGTGGCTGAGTGACTATTTGAGCCGTGGCTGAGTGACTATTTGAGCCATGGCTGGGTGACTGTTTGAGCCGTGGCTGAATGACTATTTGAGTCGTGGCTGGGTGACTATTTGAGGTGTGGCTTGGTGACTGTTTGAGCCATGGCTGAGTGACTGTTTGAGCCGTGGCTGAGTGACTATTTGAGCCGTGGCTGAGTGACTATTTGAGCCGTGGCTGAGTGACTATTTGAGCCGTGGCTGGGTGACTGTTTGAGCCGTGGCAGAGTGACTATTTGAGACGTGGATGAGTGACTGTTTGAGCTGTGGCTGAGTGACTATTTGAGCCGTGGCTGCGTGACTATTTGTGCCGTGGCTGGGTGACTGTTTGAGCCGTGGCTGAGTGACTGTTTGAGCCGTGGCTGAGTTACTATTTGAGCCATGGCTGAGTGACTGTTTGAGCCGTGGCTGAGTGACTATTTGAGCCGTGGCTGAGTGACTATTTGAGCCGTGGCTGAGTGACTATTTGAGCTGTGGCTGAGTGACTGTTTGATCTGTGGCTGAGTGACTATTTGAGCCGTGGCTGAGTTACTATTTGAGCCGTGGCTGAGTGACTGTTTGAGCCGTGGCTGAGTGACTATTTGAGCCGTGGCTGAATAACTATTTGAGCCGTGGCTGAGTGACTATTTGAGCCGTGGCTGAGTGACTGTTTGAGCTGTGGCTGAGTGACTATTTGAGCCGTGGATGAGTGACTATTTGTGCCGTGGCTGAGTGACTGTTTGAGCTGTGGCTGAGTGACTATTTGAGCCGTGGCTGCGTGACTATTGTTGCCGTGGCTGGGTGACTGTTTGAGCCGTGGCTGAGTGACTGTTTGAGCTGTGGCTGAGTTACTATTTGAGCCATGGCTGGGTGACTGTTTGAGCCGTGGCTGAGTGACTATTTGAGCCGTGGCTGAGTGACTATTTGAGCCGTGGCTGAGTGACTGTTTGAGCCGTGGCTGGGTGACTGTTTGAGCCGTGGCTGAGTGTCTATTTGAGCCGTGGCTGGGTGACTATTTGAGCCGTGGCTGAGTGACTATTTGAGCCGTGGCTGAGTGACTATTTGAGCCGTGGCTGAGTGACTATTTGAGCCATGGCTGGGTGACTGTTTGAGCCGTGGCTGAATGACTATTTGAGTGGTGGCTGGGTGACTATTTGAGGTGTGGCTTGGTGACTGTTTGAGCCGTGGCTGGGTGACTGTTTGAGCCGTGGCTGAGTGACTATTTGAGCCGTGGCTGAGTGACTGTTTGAGCTGTGGCTGAGTGACTATTTGAGCCGTGGCTGAGTGACTATTTGTGCCGTGGCTGGGTGACTGTTTGAGCCGTGGCTGAGTGACCGTTTGAGCCGTGGCTGAGTGACCGTTTGAGCCGTGGCTGAGTGACTGTTTCACCTGTAACTGGGTGACTGTTTGAGCCATGGCTGAGTGAGTGTTTGAGCCGTGGCTGAGTGACTATTTGTGCCGTGGCTGGGTGACTGTTTGAGCCGTGGCTGAGTGACCGTTTGAGCCGTGGCTGAGTGACCGTTTGAGCCGTGGCTGAGTGACTGTTTCACCTGTAACTGGGTGACTGTTTGAGCCATGGCTGAGTGAGTGTTTGAGCCGTGGCTGAGTGACTATTTGAGCCATGGCTGAGTGACTATTTGAGCCGTGGCTGAGTGACTATTTGAGCTGTGGCTGAGTGACTGTTTGAGCCGTGGCTGAGTGACTGTTTCACCTGTAACTGGGTGACTGTTTGAGCCGTGGCTGAGTGACTATTTGAGCCGTGGCTGAGTGACTATTTGAGCTGTGGCTGAGTGACTGTTTGAGCCGTGGCTGAGTGACTGTTTGAGCCGTGGCTGAGTGACTGTTTCACCTGTAACTGGGTGACTGTTTGAGCCGTGGCTGAGTGACTATTTGAGCCATGGTTGGGTGACTGTTTGAGCCGTGGCTGAGTGACTATTTGAGCCGTGGCTGAGTGACTATTTGAGCTGTGGCTGAGTGACTATTTGAGCCGTGGCTGAGTGACTATTTGAGCCTTGGCTGAGTGACTATTTGAGCCGTGGCTGAGTGACTATTTGAGCCGTGGCTGGGTGACTGTTTGAGCCGTGGCTGAGTGACTATTTGAGCCGTGGCTGGGTGACTGTTTGAGCCTTGGCTGAGTGACTATTTGAGCCGTGGCTGAGTGACTATTTGAGCCGTGGCTGAGTGACTGTTTGAGCCGTGGCTGGGTGACTGTTTGAGCCGTGGCTGAGTGTCTATTTGAGCCGTGGCTGGGTGACTATTTGAGCCGTGGCTGAGTGACTATTTGAGCCGTGGCTGAGTGACTATTTGAGCCGTGGATGAGTGACTATTTGAGCCGTGGCTGGGTGACTGTTTGAGCCGTGGCTGAATGACTATTTGAGTCGTGGCTGGGTGACTATTTGAGGTGTGGCTTGGTGACTGTTTGAGCCGTGGCTGGGTGACTGTTTGAGCCGTGGCTGAGTGACTATTTGAGCCGTGGCTGAGTGACTGTTTGAGCTGTGGCTGAGTGACTATTTGAGCCGTGGCTGAGTGACTATTTGTGCGGTGGCTGGGTGACTGTTTGAGCCGTGGCTGAGTGACCGTTTGAGCCGTGGCTGAGTGACTATTTGAGCCGTGGCTGAGTGACTATTTGAGCCGTGGCTGAGTGACTATTTGAGCCGTGGCTGGGTGACTGTTTGAGCCGTGGCTGAGTGTCTATTTGAGCCGTGGCTGGGTGACTATTTGAGCCGTGGCTGAGTGACTATTTGAGCCGTGGCTGAGTGACTATTTGAGCCGTGGCTGAGTGACTATTTGAGCCATGGCTGGGTGACTGTTTGAGCCGTGGCTGAATGACTATTTGAGTCGTGGCTGGGTGACTATTTGAGGTGTGGCTTGGTGACTGTTTGAGCCATGGCTGAGTGACTGTTTGAGCCGTGGCTGAGTGACTATTTGAGCCGTGGCTGAGTGACTATTTGAGCCGTGGCTGAGTGACTATTTGAGCCGTGGCTGGGTGACTGTTTGAGCCGTGGCAGAGTGACTATTTGAGACGTGGATGAGTGACTGTTTGAGCTGTGGCTGAGTGACTATTTGAGCCGTGGCTGCGTGACTATTTGTGCCGTGGCTGGGTGACTGTTTGAGCCGTGGCTGAGTGACTGTTTGAGCCGTGGCTGAGTTACTATTTGAGCCATGGCTGAGTGACTGTTTGAGCCGTGGCTGAGTGACTATTTGAGCCGTGGCTGAGTGACTATTTGAGCCGTGGCTGAGTGACTATTTGAGCTGTGGCTGAGTGACTGTTTGATCTGTGGCTGAGTGACTATTTGAGCCGTGGCTGAGTTACTATTTGAGCCGTGGCTGAGTGACTGTTTGAGCCGTGGCTGAGTGACTATTTGAGCCGTGGCTGAATAACTATTTGAGCCGTGGCTGAGTGACTATTTGAGCCGTGGCTGAGTGACTGTTTGAGCTGTGGCTGAGTGACTATTTGAGCCGTGGATGAGTGACTATTTGTGCCGTGGCTGAGTGACTGTTTGAGCTGTGGCTGAGTGACTATTTGAGCCGTGGCTGCGTGACTATTGTTGCCGTGGCTGGGTGACTGTTTGAGCCGTGGCTGAGTGACTGTTTGAGCTGTGGCTGAGTTACTATTTGAGCCATGGCTGAGTGACTGTTTGAGCCGTGGCTGAGTGACTATTTGAGCCATGGCTGAGTGACTATTTGAGCCGTGGCTGAGTGACTATTTGAGCTGTGGCTGAGTGACTGTTTGATCTGTGGCTGAGTGACTATTTGAGCCGTGGCTGAGTTACTATTTGAGCCATGGCTGAGTGACTGTTTGAGCCGTGGCTGAGTGACTATTTGAGCCGTGGCTGAATGACTATTTGAGCCGTGGCTGAGTGACTATTTGAGCCGTGGCTGAGTGACTGTTTGAGCTGTGGCTGAGTGACTATTTGAGCCGTGGCTGAGTGACTGTTTGTGCCATTGCTGGGTGACTGTTTGAGCCGTGGCTGAGTGACCGTTTGAGCCGTGGCTGAGTGACCGTTTGAGCCGTGGCTGAGTGACTGTTTCACCTGTAACTGTGTGACTGTTTGAGCCATGGCTGAGTGAGTGTTTGAGCCGTGGCTGAGTGACTATTTGAGCCGTGGCTGAGTGACTATTTGAGCCGTGGCTGAGTGACTATTTGAGCTGTGGCTGGGTGACTGTTTGAGCCGTGGCTGAGTGACTGTTTGAGCCGTGGCTGAGTGACTGTTTCACCTGTAACTGGGTGACTGTTTGAGCCGTGGCTGAGTGACTATTTGAGCCATGGTTGGGTGACTGTTTGAGCCGTGGCTGAGTGACTATTTGAGCCGTGGCTGAGTGACTATTTGAGCCTTGGCTGAGTGACTATTTGAGCCGTGGCTGAGTGACTATTTGAGCCGTGGCTGGGTGACTGTTTGAGCCGTGGCTGAGTGACTATTTGAGCCGTGGCTGGGTGACTGTTTGAGCCGTGGCTGAGTGACTATTTGAGCCGTGGCTGAGTGACTATTTGAGCCGTGGCTGAGTGACTGTTTGAGCCGTGGCTGGGTGACTGTTTGAGCCGTGGCTGAGTGTCTATTTGAGCCGTGGCTGGGTGACTATTTGAGCCGTGGCTGAGTGACTATTTGAGCCGTGGCTGAGTGACTATTTGAGCCGTGGCTGAGTGACTATTTGAGCCATGGCTGGGTGACTGTTTGAGCCGTGGCTGAATGACTATTTGAGTCGTGGCTGGGTGACTATTTGAGGTGTGGCTTGGTGACTGTTTGAGCCGTGGCTGAGTGACTATTTGAGCCGTGGCTGAGTGACTGTTTGAGCTGTGGCTGAGTGACTATTTGAGCCGTGGCTGAGTGACTATTTGTGCCGTGGCTGGGTGACTGTTTGAGCCATGGCTGAGTGACCGTTTGAGCCGTGGCTGAGTGACCGTTTGAGCCGTGGCTGAGTGACTGTTTCACCTGTAACTGGGTGACTGTTTGAGCCATGGCTGAGTGACTATTTGAGCCGTGGCTGAGTGACTATTTGAGCCATGGCTGAGTGACTATCTGAGCCGTGGCTGAGTGACTATTTGAGCCGTGGCTGAGTGACTATTTGAGCTGTGGCTGAGTGACTATTTGAGCCGTGGCTGAGTGACTATTTGAGCCGTGGCTGGGTGACTGTTTGAGCCGTGGCTGAGTGACTATTTGAGCCGTGGCTGAGTGACTATTTGAGCCGTGGCTGGGTGACTATTTGAGCCGTGGCTGGGTGACTGTTTGAGCCGTGGCTGAGTGTCTATTTGAGCCGTGGCTGGGTGACTATTTGAGCCGTGGCTGGGTGACTGTTTTAGCCGTGGCTGAATGACTATTTGAGTCGTGGCTGGGTGACTATTTGAGGTGTGGCTTGGTGACTGTTTGAGCCGTGGCTGGGTGACTGTTTGAGCCGTGGCTGAGTGACTATTTGAGCCGTGGCTGAGTGACTATTTGAGCCGTGGCTGGGTGACTGTTTGAGCCGTGGCTGAGTGACTATTTGAGCCATGGCTGGGTGACTGTTTGAGCCGTGGCTGAATGACTATTTGAGTCGTGGCTGGGTGACTATTTGAGGTGTGGCTTGGTGACTGTTTGAGCCGTGGCTGGGTGACTGTTTGAGCCGTGGCTGAGTGACTATTTGAGCCGTGGCTGAGTGACTATTTGAGCCGTGACTGAGTGACTATTTGAGCCGTGGCTGGGTGACTGTTTGAGCCGTGGCAGAGTGACTATTTGAGCCGTGGCTGAGTGACTGTTTGAGCTGTGGCTGAGTGACTATTTGAGCCGTGGCTGCGTGACTATTTGTGCCGTGGCTGGGTGACTGTTTGAGCCGTGGCTGAGTGACTGTTTGAGCCGTGGCTGAGTTACTATTTGAGCCATGGCTGAGTGACTGTTTGAGCCGTGGCTGAGTGACTATTTGAGCCGTGGCTGAGTGACTATTTGAGCCGTGGCTGAGTGACTATTTGAGCTGTGGCTGAGTGACTGTTTGATCTGTGGCTGAGTGACTATTTGAGCCGTGGCTGAGTTACTATTTGAGCCGTGGCTGAGTGACTGTTTGAGCCGTGGCTGAGTGACTATTTGAGCCGTGGCTGAATAACTATTTGAGCCGTGGCTGAGTGACTATTTGAGCCGTGGCTGAGTGACTGTTTGAGCTGTGGCTGAGTGACTATTTGAGCCGTGGATGAGTGACTATTTGTGCCGTGGCTGAGTGACTGTTTGAGCTGTGGCTGAGTGACTATTTGAGCCGTGGCTGCGTGACTATTGTTGCCGTGGCTGGGTGACTGGTTGAGCCGTGGCTGAGTGACTGTTTGAGCTGTGGCTGAGTTACTATTTGAGCCATGGCTGAGTGACTGTTTGAGCCGTGGCTGAGTGACTATTTGAGCCATGGCTGAGTGACTATTTGAGCCGTGGCTGAGTGACTATTTGAGCTGTGGCTGAGTGACTGTTTGATCTGTGGCTGAGTGACTATTTGAGCCGTGGCTGAGTTACTATTTGAGCCATGGCTGAGTGACTGTTTGAGCCGTGGCTGAGTGACTATTTGAGCCGTGGCTGAATGACTATTTGAGCCGTGGCTGAGTGACTATTTGAGCCGTGGCTGAGTGACCGTTTGAGCCGTGGCTGAGTGACCGTTTGAGCCGTGGCTGAGTGACTGTTTCACCTGTAACTGTGTGACTGTTTGAGCCATGGCTGAGTGAGTGTTTGAGCCGTGGCTGAGTGACTATTTGAGCCGTGGCTGAGTGACTATTTGAGCCGTGGCTGAGTGACTATTTGAGCTGTGGCTGGGTGACTGTTTGAGCCGTGGCTGAGTGACTGTTTGAGCCGTGGCTGAGTGACTGTTTCACCTGTAACTGGGTGACTGTTTGAGCCGTGGCTGAGTGACTATTTGAGCCATGGTTGGGTGACTGTTTGAGCCGTGGCTGAGTGACTATTTGAGCCGTGGCTGAGTGACTATTTGAGCTGTGGCTGACTGACTATTTGAGCCGTGGCTGAGTGACTATTTGAGCCTTGGCTGACTGACTATTTGAGCCGTGGCTGAGTGACTATTTGAGCTGTGGCTGGGTGACTGTTTGAGCCGTGGCTGAGTGACTGTTTGAGCCGTGGCTGAGTGACTGTTTCACCTGTAACTGGGTGACTGTTTGAGCCGTGGCTGAGTGACTATTTGAGCCATGGTTGGGTGACTGTTTGAGCCGTGGCTGAGTGACTATTTGAGCCGTGGCTGAGTGACTATTTGAGCCTTGGCTGAGTGACTATTTGAGCCGTGGCTGAGTGACTATTTGAGCCGTGGCTGGGTGACTGTTTGAGCCGTGGCTGAGTGACTATTTGAGCCGTGGCTGGGTGACTGTTTGAGCCGTGGCTGAGTGACTATTTGAGCCGTGGCTGAGTGACTATTTGAGCCGTGGCTGAGTGACTGTTTGAGCCGTGGCTGGGTGACTGTTTGAGCCGTGGCTGAGTGTCTATTTGAGCCGTGGCTGGGTGACTATTTGAGCCGTGGCTGAGTGACTATTTGAGCCGTGGCTGAGTGACTATTTGAGCCGTGGCTGAGTGACTATTTGAGCCATGGCTGGGTGACTGTTTGAGCCGTGGCTGAATGACTATTTGAGTCGTGGCTGGGTGACTATTTGAGGTGTGGCTTGGTGACTGTTTGAGCCGTGGCTGAGTGACTATTTGAGCCGTGGCTGAGTGACTGTTTGAGCTGTGGCTGAGTGACTATTTGAGCCGTGGCTGAGTGACTATTTGTGCCGTGGCTGGGTGACTGTTTGAGCCATGGCTGAGTGACCGTTTGAGCCGTGGCTGAGTGACCGTTTGAGCCGTGGCTGAGTGACTGTTTCACCTGTAACTGGGTGACTGTTTGAGCCATGGCTGAGTGACTATTTGAGCCGTGGCTGAGTGACTATTTGAGCCATGGCTGAGTGACTATCTGAGCCGTGGCTGAGTGACTATTTGAGCCGTGGCTGAGTGACTATTTGAGCTGTGGCTGAGTGACTATTTGAGCCGTGGCTGAGTGACTATTTGAGCCGTGGCTGGGTGACTGTTTGAGCCGTGGCTGAGTGACTATTTGAGCCGTGGCTGAGTGACTATTTGAGCCGTGGCTGGGTGACTATTTGAGCCGTGGCTGGGTGACTGTTTGAGCCGTGGCTGAGTGTCTATTTGAGCCGTGGCTGGGTGACTATTTGAGCCGTGGCTGGGTGACTGTTTTAGCCGTGGCTGAATGACTATTTGAGTCGTGGCTGGGTGACTATTTGAGGTGTGGCTTGGTGACTGTTTGAGCCGTGGCTGGGTGACTGTTTGAGCCGTGGCTGAGTGACTATTTGAGCCGTGGCTGAGTGACTATTTGAGCCGTGGCTGGGTGACTGTTTGAGCCGTGGCAGAGTGACTATTTGAGCCGTGGCTGAGTGACTGTTTGAGCTGTGGCTGAGTGACTAATTTAGCCGTGGCTGCGTGACTATTTGTGCCGTGGCTGGGTGACTGTTTGAGCCGTGGCTGAGTGACTGTTTGAGCCGTGGCTGAGTTACTATTTGAGCCATGGCTGAGTGACTGTTTGAGCCGTGGCTGAGTGACTATTTGAGCCGTGGCTGAGTGACTATTTGAGCCGTGGCTGAGTGACTATTTGAGGTGTGGCTGAGTGACTGTTTGATATGTGGCTGAGTGACTATTTGAGCCGTGGCTGAGTTACTATTTGAGCCGTGGCTGAGTGACTGTTTGAGCCGTGGCTGAGTGACTATTTGAGCCGTGGCTGAATAACTATTTGAGCCGTGGCTGAGTGACTATTTGAGCCGTGGCTGAGTGACTGTTTGAGCTGTGGCTGAGTGACTATTTGAGCCGTGGCTGCGTGACTATTTGTGCCGTGGCTGGGTGACTGTTTGAGCCGTGGCTGAGTGACTGTTTGAGCCGTGGCTGAGTTACTATTTGAGCCATGGCTGAGTGACTGTTTGAGCCGTGGCTGAGTGACTATTTGAGCCATGGCTGAGTGACTATTTGAGCCGTGGCTGATTGACTATTTGAGCTGTGGCTGAGTGACTGTTTGATCTGTGGCTGAGTGACTATTTGAGCCGTGGCTGAGTTACTATTTGAGCCATGGCTGAGTGACTGTTTGAGCCGTGGCTGAGTGACTATTTGAGCCGTGGCTGAATGACTATTTGAGCCGTGGCTGAGTGACTATTTGAGCCGTGGCTGAGTGACTGTTTGAGCTGTGGCTGAGTGACTATTTGAGCCGTGGCTGAGTGACTGTTTGTGCCGTGGCTGGGTGACTGTTTGAGCCGTGGCTGAGTGACCGTTTGAGCCGTGGCTGAGTGACCGTTTGAGCCGTGGCTGAGTGACTGTTTCACCTGTAACTGGGTGACTGTTTGAGCCATGGCTGAGTGAGTGTTTGAGCCGTGGCTGAGTGACTATTTGAGCCGTGGCTGAGTGACTATTTGAGCCGTGGCTGAGTGACTATTTGAGCTGTGGCTGGGTGACTGTTTGAGCCGTGGCTGAGTGACTGTTTGAGCCGTGGCTGAGTGACTGTTTCACCTGTAACTGGGTGACTGTTTGAGCCGTGGCTGAGTGACTATTTGAGCCGTGGCTGAGTGACTATTTGAGCTGTGGCTGACTGACTATTTGAGCCGTGGCTGAGTGACTATTTGAGCCTTGGCTGAGTGACTATTTGAGCCGTGGCTGAGTGACTATTTGAGCCGTGGCTGGGTGACTGTTTGAGCCGTGGCTGAGTGACTATTTGAGCCGTGGCTGGGTGACTGTTTGAGCCGTGGCTGAGTGACTATTTGAGCCGTGGCTGAGTGACAATTTGAGCCGTGGGTGAGTGACTATTTGAGCCGTGGCTGGCTGACTGTTTGAGCCGTGGCTGAGTGTCTATTTGAGCCGTGGCTGGGTGACTATTTGAGCCGTGGCTGAGTGACTATTTGAGCCGTGGCTGAGTGACTATTTGAGCCGTGGCTGAGTGACTATTTGAGCCATGGCTGGGTGACTGTTTGAGCCGTGGCTGAATGACTATTTGAGTCGTGGCTGGGTGACTATTTGAGCCGTGGCTGGGTGACTGTTTGAGCCGTGGCTGAGTGACTATTTGAGCCGTGGCTGAGTGACTATTTGAGCCGTGGCTGAGTGACTATTTGAGCCGTGGCTGGGTGACTGTTTGAGCCGTGGCAGAGTGACTATTTGAGCCGTGGCTGAGTGACTGTTTGAGCCGTGGCGGAGTGACTATTTGAGCCGTGGCTGAGTGACTATTTGAGCCGTGGCTGAGTGACTATTTGAGCCGTGGCTGGGTGACTATTTGAGCCGTGGCTGGGTGACTATTTGAGCCGTGGCTGCGTGACTATTTGAGCCGTGGCTGGGTGACTGTTTGAGCCGTGCTGGGTGACTGTTTGAGCCGTGGCTGAGTGACTATTTGAGCCGTGGCTGAGTGACTGTTTGAGCCGTGGCTGAGTGACTGTTTGAGCCGTGGCTGAGTGACTATTTGAGCCGTGGCTGAGTGACTATTTGAGCCGTGGCTGAGTGACTGTTTGAGCCGTGGCTGCGTGACTTATTTGAGCCGTGGCTGGTGTCAGTTGTACTGAAGTGGACACATTGTTTTATTCATGACTAACTCCGACTTACGGTGAAGTCAAAGGTTACCATGACGACAGCAGGATAACGTAGTGAAATGTTTAATTAAGATAAGAGCAGATAAAGGTATCTGTGTGAACCTGAATTGTAGTGTCAAGAATGGCAACCTGTTATGTACGTAGTGAACCACTGTTGACCAGGACGCAGAAGACTCTGGTTAAAAGTAGTGCACTACGTAGGACGTAGGGTCCCATTGAGGAGGCATGTAATGGTCTAGTTCAGGGTTATCGAAAGGACAAGAAGGTCTCATGTTCTCCTTATAGCATTTATCTTGCATTTTCAAATATTTGAGCAATGAGGTAGAGAAGGCAGAGTAAACTGTTTGAAAGTACTACGGTCATGAGTTTTTTGCTTTGACAAAATGTACCGATTAAAGATTATGATCATGCCAAATAAATGTTCATTATTTAGATTGTTAGCAGTGGTCTTTCTGTCCCCACACTATGATCTATTTAACCTCAGTACGCTGAAGATGATGAAGATATAAGAGGCCTTCATCAACCACGTCCTGTTGTATCAGTGCCCCCGTCTCTCCCCTAGTGCCCGCTAGCTGACACGGCATCTTCCCTGCTGAGACCCCCTCCCTCCCTCCCTCCCTCCCTCCCTCCCTCCCTCTCTCCCTCCCTCTCTCCCTCCCTCTCCCTCACTCCCTCAGTCCACACTACACTCTCTCTCTCTCCACACATTCTAGAATCAGTCATATCAGGATGGAATCCCCTGCAGAATTCCACAGCATCACTAATGGACTTGTCAGACACAGCTGTGACTTCTGCCTTCCAAATCTGCATGGAGTTGTACCAGGGCTATAATCCCTTGGCGAATGAGGAGAGAGGGTGGAGAAAGAAGGGGTGGAGGGGAGTTGACTGGAACCCTGATAACGCGACGCCAAGGCGTGATTTACTTCCTCCTAACCACTCGCACCCTCACCACCTCCTCCCCCCTCACCCCTCCCCTCATCCATCCCTGTAAACAGAGAGTCCCAGCCAGGCCATGGATGGACGATGGAAAGGTCAGGACAGCTTCCTGCAGAGGTATGTCTGAAAGGGGTGCCAGGGCATCCAGCCCAGCCTCATCCGACCTCGCTGGGGTCAGAGTTACACACATAGGAACAGACACTGGCAGACAGAGAGAGAGAGAGAGAGAGAGAGAGGTGGCCAGACCAAGCCTCCCGAGTCTCCCTGCAACAACTGGTGGAGAGTTCAGACAGACCGACGGAGGGCCGTTTAGCCAGCCAGGCAGGGAGGGAGGGAGGGAGACAGGGAGGCAGGGAGACAGGGAGGGAGGGCGACAGGGAGACAGGGAGGGAGGCAGGGAGACAGGGAGGCAGGGAGACAGGGAGACAGGGAGGGAGACAGGGAGACAGGGAGACAGGGAGACAGGGAGGGAGGCAGGGAGACAGGGAGGGAGGCAGGGAGACAGGGAGGGAGACAGGGAGACAGGGAGACAGGGAGGGAGGCAGGGAGACAGGGAGGGAGACAGGGAGACAGGGAGACAGGGAGGGAGGCAGGGAGACAGGGAGGCAGGGAGGCAGGGAGACAGGGAGACAGGGAGGCAGGGAGACAGGGAGGCAGGGAGACAGGGAGGCAGGGAGACAGGGAGGCAGGGAGACAGGGAGGCAGGGAGACAGGGAGGCAGGGAGACAGGGAGGCAGGGAGACAGGGAGGCAGGGAGACAGGGAGGCAGGGAGACAGGGAGACAGGGAGGCAGGGAGACAGGGAGGCAGGGAGACAGGGAGGCAGGTAGACAGGGAGACAGGGAGACAGGGAGACAGGGAGGCAGGGAGACAGGGAGGGAGACAGGGAGACAGGGAGTCAGGGAGACAGGGAGACAGGGAGACAGCGAGGCAGGGAGACAGGGAGACAGGGAGACAGCGAGGCAGGGAGACAGGGAGACAGGGAGACAGGGAGACAGGGAGGCAGGGAGACAGGGAGGCAGGGAGACAGGGATGGAGACAGGGAGGCAGGGAGGCAGGGAGACAGGGAGGGAGGGAACAGGGAGGGAGGGAGACAGGGAGACAGGGAGACAGGGAGGAAGACAGGGAGGCAGGGAGACAGGGAGGCAGGGAGACAGGGAGACAGGGAGACAGCGAGGCACGGAGACAGGGAGGGAGACAGGGAGACAGGGAGGGAGGGAGACAGGGAGACAGGGAGGCAGGGAGACAGGGAGGGTGACAGGGAGGCAGGGAGACAGGGAGGCAGGGAGACAGGGAGGCAGGGAGACAGGGAGACAGGGAGGCAGGGAGACAGGGAGGCAGGGAGACAGGGAGATAGGGAGGCAGGGAGGCAGGGAGACAGGGAGGCAGGGAGACAGGGAGACAGGGAGGGAGACAGGGAGACAGGGAGACAGGGAGACAGGGAGGCAGGGAGACAGCGAGGCACGGAGGGAGGGATGGAGACAGGGAGACAGGGAGACAGGGAGGCAGGGAGACAGGGAGGGAGACAGGGAGGCAGGGAGACAGGGAGGCAGGGAGACAGGGAGGCAGGGAGGGAGACAGGGAGGCAGGGAGACAGGGAGGCAGGGAGGCAGGGAGGCAGGGAGACAGGGAGGCAGGGAGACAGGGAGGGAGGGAGGCAGGGAGACAGGGAGACAGGGAGGCAGGGAGACAGGGAGACAGGGAGGCAGGGAGACAGGGAGACAGGGAGGCAGGGAGACAGGGAGACAGGGAGGCAGGGAGACAGGGAGACAGGGAGGCAGGGAGACAGGGAGACAGGGAGGCAGGGAGACAGGGAGACAGGGTGACAGGGAGGCAGGGAGACGGGGAGGCAGGGAGACAGGGAGGCAGGGAGACAGGGAGACAGGGAGGCAGGGAGACAGGGAGGCAGGGAGACAGGGAGACAGGGAGGCAGGGAGACAGGGAGGCAGGGAGACAGGGAGACAGGGAGGCAGGGAGACAGGGAGGCAGGGAGGCAGGGAGACAGGGAGGCAGGGAGACAGGGAGGCAGGGAGACAGGGAGGCAGGGAGACAGGGAGGGAGGCAGGGAAACAGGGAGACAGCGAGGCACGGAGACAGGGAGGGAGGAAGACAGGGAGGGAGGGAGACAGGGAGACAGGGAGGGAGACAGGGAGACAGGGAGACAGGGAGGCAGGGAGCCAGGGAGGCAGGGAGACAGGGAGGGAGGCAGGGAGACAGGGAGGGAGACAGGGAGACAGGGAGACAGGGAGGCAGGGAGACAGGGAGACAGGGAGGGAGACAGGGAGACAGGGAGGGAGACAGGGAGGCAGGGAGACAGGGAGGCAGGGAGACAGGGAGACAGGGAGGCAGGGAGACAGGGAGGCAGGGAGACAGGGAGACAGGGAGGCAGGGAGACAGGGAGGCAGGGGGACAGGGAGGGAGCAGGTCTAGGGCCAGAGAGGGCCACACAGGGTCAGGCAGCACGAGGCCAGGACACGCCATGGACCCAGCACGGACCTAGCACGCTTCCAGATTGCTCAACGCACCCACAATGCACAACGCAGCACGGGGGCCCCTGCCCTCCTCAGAGATTGAGAGGGAGGAGAGGACAGATGGAAGCCAAGGGAGATGGTTGGAGAACAGAGAGAGAGAGCGAAAAAGAGATGCAGAAAGAGAGAGAGAGAGATCTGTTGCAATGCCCCTGTTTGGCCTAGACATGATGTTTGAGTTGATGTTTGGTCTTTGGGGTTCTAGTCGACACAATGCAACACACGCAGTGTTGAGCAGGAATGATGGAGAGTTGGACAGAATCTATACTGTTGGGACAGATACAAGCTTACACAGCCCAATTTCTAAACTATCTTGCCTTGCAAAAAAAGAATCACTGGCAAACTCTCAGCTTTTTTAAACTTCAAATGTTATTCTTAATGTCCGTGTGAGTTTAGACGTGGACATAAAACTGTTTCAGCTACTACTCTTGACTTAAATTATGTGTACAAAGAGATCATAGGAATCACTGTGCTTAAAGACCTATCTAAAAGCCTTAGATACTGTCCAAAATCCCCCGTACTCATTCAAAGGTTGTCTAAAATGTTCCTCGACGTCGAAGGCGTCTTGCAAGTAGTTTCGGGAACGACACTTCATGACCAAAAATATGCGGACACCTGCCCGTCGAACATCTCATTCCAAAATCATGGGCATTAATATGGAGTTGGTCCCCTCTTTGCTGCTATATCAGCCTCCGCTCTTCTGGGAAGGATTTCCACTAGATGTTGGAACATTGCTGAGGGGACTTGCTTCTATTCAGCCACACGAGAATTAGTGAGGTCGGGCACTGATGTTGGGGGCAATTAGGCCTGGCTCGCAGTCGGCGTTCCAATTCATCGCAAAGGTGTTCAATGGGGTTGAGGTCAGGGCTCTGTCCTGGCCAGTCAAGTTCTTCCACTCCGATCTCAACAAACCATTTCTGTATGGACCTCGCTTTGTGCACGGAGGGTATTGTCATGCTGAAACAGGAAAGGGCTTTGAGATTTCCCTTCACTGGAACTAAGGGGCCCGAACCAATGAAAAACAACCCCAGACTATTATTCCACCTCCACCAAACTTTACAGTGGGCACTATGCATTTGGGCAGGTAGCGTTCTCCTGGCATCTACCAAACCCAGAGTAGTCTGTCGGACTGCCAGATGGTGAAGCATGATTCATCCCTCCAGAGAAATCGTTTCCACTGTTTCAGAGTCTAATGGCAGCGAGCTTTACACCCACTCCAGCCAACGCTTGGCATTTCATGAAGCTCTCGACGAACAGTTATTGTGCTGACGTTGCTTCCAGGGGCAGTTTGGAACTCGGTAGTGGAGTGTTGCAACCCGAGGACAGATGATTTTTACACGCTACAAACTTCAGCACTCGCTGGTCTCATTCTGTGAACTTGTGTGACCTATCACTTCCCCGTTCAGCCACGAATCCACTAATTTGAAGGGGTGTCCACATACTTCTGTATATATAGTGGCATCTGACAGGATGGTGTCAAAGTTACCTGGATGTTACTAAAGGTGTCCCCACAGAGGGGTCGATTTCGGGACCTGATTTACGGACGTGTATAGATCATATTGGTCTATCTGTAAAGACCTTTCCTCTGTGTGCAGATGGAACTGTTATGTAGGCTACTGTCCCTTCTGCTGACCAGGCTATGTTAGAGCTGCAATCTGATTGGGTTGCCTTGCAGAAAAGCCCTGCTTGATTTAAAATGGATACTTAAAGGGGGAAAAAACGAAATGTATCTTATTGTCTAATTGCAGATATCTCAGATGTTTGTTTTTTTTACACCATTTATGCATTTGGATAGTTCTTTCATCGAGCAGGTTCCCCCGCTTATCTGGTATTTTTTTTTTTGGGGGGGGGATCGACACACATGTGATGTTTATAAACCATATGGAGGAGTTGGTGAAGGTTCTGGACTAGTAGTGAGCAGGTCAGCTGTTCGTCCATCCGCAACGGCCCGACAATAGGTGACAATCTGAGGCTCTCACCCAACCCAAACACGCTAATATAGAACAATGTGTTGCCGGACACAGTCAAAGACGGCGGAGATATTTGTTTGGGTGCAGGATTTTGTTGTTGTTGTTGTTGTTGTTGTTGCTGTTGTTGTTGTTGTTGTTGTTGCTGTTGTTGTTGTTGTTGTTGCTGTTGTTGTTGTTGTTGTTGTTGTTGCGGTTGCTGTTGTTGTTGTTGCTGTTGTTGTTGTTGTTGCTGTTGTTGTTGTTGTTGTTGCTGTTGTTGTTGTTGTTGTTGCTGTTGTTGTTGTTGCTGTTGCTGTTGTTGTTGTTGTTGTTGCTGTTGTTGTTGTTGTTGTTGCTGTTGTTGTTGTTGTTGGTGCTGTTGTTGTTGTTGTTGTTGTTGTTGCTGTTGTTGTTGTTGCTGTTGTTGTTGTTGTTGCTGTTGTTGTTGTTGTTGCTGTTGTTGTTGTTGCTGTTGTTGTTGCTGTTGTTGCTGTTGTTGTTGTTGTTGCTGTTGTTGTTGTTGTTGCTGTTGTTGTTGTTGCTGTTGTTGTTGTTGTTGTTGCTGTTGTTGTTGTTGCTGTTGTTGTTGTTGCTGTTGTTGTTGTTGTTGTTGCTGTTGTTGTTGTTGTTGTTGCTGTTGTTGTTGTTGTTGGTGCTGTTGTTGTTGTTGTTGTTGTTGTTGCTGTTGTTGTTGTTGCTGTTGTTGCTGTTGTTGCTGTTGTTGTTGTTGTTGTTGCTGTTGTTGTTGTTGTTGCTGTTGTTGTTGTTGTTGTTGTTGTTGTTGTTGTTGCTTGATCTAGATGTGTTTTTTGATTATAATTTCCGACATTTTGGGAAGGCTATTTTATTTGTTAGTCAACTTGTCTATAATTAGATACATGCAGACTATATAAACCCTTATAGATACATGACTATATAAACCCTTATAGATACATGACTATATAAACCCTTATAGATACATGACTATATAAACCCTTATAGATACATGACTATATAAACCCTTATAGATACATGACTATATAAACCCTTATAGATACATGACTATATAAACCCTTATAGATACATGTAGACTATATAAACCCTTATAGATACATGCAGACTATATAAACCCTTATAGATACATGTAGACTATATAAACCCTTATAGATACATGACTATATAAACCCTTATAGATACATGCAGACTATATAAACCCTTATAGATACATGACTATATAAACCCTTATAGATACATGACTATATAAACCCTTATAGATACATGCAGACTATATAAACCCTTATAGATACATGCAGACTATATAAACCCTTGCTCAACAGAATAATGTCATAGATCGATAGAAGGAATGTTTCAATCTAGTTGACATCGATGAAGTTTTCCTCCGTCATCGTTCATGAAGAGAAGACGTTTAGGGACAGGAGAGAAAATACGTCAAGGAAAAACAAACGGGAAAGATTTTCTGATATAAATGTCCAAACTGACATCAGTTGTAAGGACAAAGAAAGCTGTGAAAACGACCCAAAGTGTTTCTGTTAAAACTTCAGTTCGGCTTCGATGCATATATTTTTTGACGTGGTTGAAATACTATCAGCTCGTAATGATTCCGATCACTCCAGCATGGTATCTAACTCAGCGTTGCATTCTCCCGACATGCAGACAGAAAGACATCATATTTCTCCACTCTCCACCCAAGTCAAAATGTACATTTGGTGTATAATTTTACTGCAAAAAAAGAAAAGGCCTAATTCTACAGGGGTAAATATGAAGGCTATCGGTCTATTCACACCGGACCGGTATTACTAGAGAAGGTTGGATGTGTATTTATCACCCCAGAATGTCTGTTGTTCCAGAGGCTCAATATATATTTTTTAAATGATGCATTTTTTTGGAGATGTTCAATTCATCCGTACAAACCATATAACCAAAAGCATTGACTGTGAACGTCGATACATGTAGGACGTTCATTACGAGGCGCTGCGTTCAGAACTTCGGTCAATCTATCTAATCACTCATTGCTTTCTTGCTCAAACGACACGGGACTAGTATTATCAGAGGGACTTTGGAGTTTGCCAAAAAAAAAAAAACACAGGAGGTTATTCTGGTTAGTCAATGTCCAGATGTCAGTTTCCATTAAAACCCATCTAAAACAGCAGGCTACAGATCCATTGAGATGCCATAAGGCCTATTTAAAGTCTCGTCTTGTGACTGGTGAATTTGTGTAGCGCCTCACAATCATCCCGCATAACACTGCAATCATCCTCTTTTACCACGTAGTCAAATATTTTACAAACATTACTTTTCTGGCCCTTCCTTCTCTTTATTTTCAACTCTCCATTTCACATCTTTTGTCTTTATTGAATTAAACTTTGACAATGTCCATTTTGCCTCGGTGGACTGACTTTTTCTGCCCGTTCCTAAAATCATTGGCGATTTGCTTGTTTCGGCTGTTTGGCTCGCGCTCAGTTAAACCCTAAAGTTTAGGCTTATGCAGTAATACCAGATAACAGAAAACAATGAAAGAAAAACCTCAATGTAGCCTATAGATATACATTTCACAATAATGATCCATGTATGTATGGTTTCTCTTTATTCAACACGCCGCGGATATAACTGCGGGGACTGCGCTTTATGAGTCAACCCGCGCATCACTAGTCTGGACCTCCCCAACGTCACTTCATTTATCTCCTTTTTGTTGCCAAGCGCCCAACACATCTCAGTTCTTTGTTATTATTACAAGTAGAAACATTATTAGGCACCAAAACCGCTCACAGGTTTGGTTCAACTTTTGAGGTTCTTGGTGTCTCCACCCAGGTAAATCAGCCTTCAGCTTTAACGCCCCCTCCCCATATTCGGAATAAAAAGCACATGTTGGATCTCTGGTTGCCAATAGGGCAGTTTAGTACGCTGACGAGGAATGAACTCACTGGGGGAAGCGAGTGTTTTGTTTGACTGTCATAATGTATTTGTGCTGTGGTAACGTAATGTATCTGTTGTATCGAGCAGTGGTGGGAAAAGTACAAAAGTCTAAAAGTATTTGGGTTAAAAATATATTTAAGTATCAAAAGTTAAAAACCACACAGCACGGCCACACTTCAACATTCAGACATCATTTACAAACGAAGCATGTCTGTTCAGTGAGTCCTCCAGATCAGAGGCAGTAGGGATGACCAGGAATGTTCTCTGTTTAGTGAGTCCTCCAGATCAGAGGCAGTAGGGATGACCAGGGATGTTCTCTGTTTAGTGAGTCCTCCAGATCAGAGGCAGTAGGGATGACCAGGGATGTTCTCTGTTTAGTGAGTCCTCCAGATCAGAGGCAGTAAGGATGACCAGGGATGTTCTCTGTTTAGTGAGTCCTCCAGATCAGAGGCAGTAGGGATGACCAGGGATGTTCTCTGTTTAGTGAGTCCTCCAGATCAGAGACAGTAGGGATGACCAGGGATGTTCTCTGTTCAGTGAGTCCTCCAGATCAGAGGCAGTAGGGATGACCAGGGATGTTCTCTGTTTAGTGAGTCCTCCAGATCAGAGGCAGTAGGGATGACCAGGGATGTTCTCTGTTCAGTGAGTCCTCCAGATCAGAGGCAGTAGGGATGACCAGGGATGTTCTCTGTTTAGTGAGTCTGCCAGATCAGAGGCAGTAGGGATGACCAGGGATGTTCTCTGTTCAGTGAGTCCACCAGATCAGAGGCAGTAGGGATGACCAGGGATGTTCTCTGTTTAGTGAGTCCTCCAGATCAGAGGCAGTAAGGATGACCAGGGATGTTCTCTGTTTAGTGAGTCCTCCAGATCAGAGGCAGTAGGGATGACCAGGGATGTTCTCTGTTTAGTGAGTCCTCCAGATCAGAGGCAGTAGGGATGACCAGGGATGTTCTCTGTTTAGTGAGTCCTCCAGATCAGAGGCAGTAGGGATGACCAGGGATGTTCTCTGTTTAGTGAGTCCTCCAGATCAGAGGCAGTAGGGATGACCAGGGATGTTCTCTGTTTAGTGAGTCCTCCAGATCAGAGGCAGTAGGGATGACCAGGGATGTTCTCTGTTTAGTGAGTCCACCAGATCAGAGGCAGTAGGGATGACCAGGGATGTTCTCTGTTCAGTGAGTCCACCAGATCAGAGGCAGTAGGGATGACCAGGGATGTTCTCTGTTTAGTGAGTCCA
>NW_022261980.1:17305346-17337846 GCF_002021735.2 Oncorhynchus kisutch
GTAGAGATAGAGATAGAGAGGGTAGAGATAGAGATAGAGAGGGTGGAGATAGAGAGGATAGAGATAGAGAGGGTAGAGATAGAGAGGGTAGAGATAGAGAGGATAGAGAGGGTAGGGATAGAGAGGATAGAGATAGAGATAGAGAGGATAGAGATAGAGAGTGTAGAGATAGAGATACAGAGGATAGAGATATAGAGGGTAGAGATAGAGAAGGTAGAGATATAGAGGGTAGAGATAGAGAGGGTATAGATAGAGGGGTAGAGAGGGTATAGATAGAGAGGGTAGAGAAGGTATAGATAGAGAGGGTAGAGATATAGGGTATAGATAGAGAGGGTAGAGATATAGGGTATAGATAGAGAGGTTAGAGATATAGGGTATAGATAGAGAGGGTAGAGATAGCGATAGAGAGGGTGGAGATAGAGATATAGGGTATCGATAGAGAGGGTAGAGATGGAGATATAGGGTATATATAGAGAGGGTAGAGAGGGTATAGATATAGATAGAGAGGGTAGAGAGGGTATAGATATAGATAGAGATGGTATAGATAGAGATAGAGATGGTAGAGAGGGTATAGATATAGATAGAGAGGGTAGAGAGGGTATAGATAGAGATAGAGAGGGTAGAGAGGGTAGAGATAGAGAGGGTATAGATAGAGAGGGTAGAGATAGAGAGGGTAGAGATAGAGATAGAGATAGAGAGGGTAGAGATAGAGAGGGTGGAGATAGAGATATAGGGTATAGATAGAGAGGGTAGAGATAGAGATATAGGGTATATATAGAGAGGGTAGAGAGGGTATAGATATAGATAGAGAGGGTAGAGAGGGTATAGATAGAGAGGGTATAGATAGAGATAGAGAGGGTAGAAAGGGTATAGATAGAGAGGGTAGAAAGGATATAGATAGAGAGGGTAGAGAGGGTATAGATAGAGATAGAGAGGGCATAGATAGAGATAGAGAGGGTAGAAAGGGTATAGATAGAGATAGAGAGGGTAGAGAGGGTATAGATAGAGATAGAGAGGGTAGAAAGGGTATGGATAGAGATTTTTGGCACTAAACAGTCTCCATTCTTTTTTCCAACTGTTACCTGAAGACAAGTGTTGTGTCACGACTACCACCGAAGTCAATGCCTCTGCTTGTTCGGGCAGCGTTTGGCGGTCGGCGACGCCCGTCTTCTAGCCATCATCGATCTACTTTTCATTTTCCATTTGTTTTGTCTTGTCTTCCCAAACACCTGGTTTCAATTCCACCAATTACATGTTGTGTATTTAACCCTCTGTTTCCCCCTAAGTCCTTGTCTGGTATTGTTTGTAGTGCGTGTGCACGTTATGCTGGTGTGAGACGGGTTGTGTCTGGTATGGTTTGTAGTGCGTGTGCACGTTATGCCGGTGTGAGACGGGTTGTGTCTGGTATTGTTTGTAGTGCGTGTGCACGTTATGCTGGTGTGAGACGGGTTGTGTCTGGTATTGTTTCTAGTGCGTGTGCACGTTATGCTGGTGTGTGACGGGTTTTGAAAAAACACCACTCTGTCACCTTTCACCTCAGATGGGATGTCTCCTGGTCTGACTAAACACCACTCTGTCACCTTTCACCTCAGATGGGATGTCTCCTGGTCTGACTAAACACCACTCTGTCACCTTTCACCTCAGATGTGATGTCTCCTGGTCTGACTAAACACCACTCGGTCACCTTTCACCTCAGATGGGATGTCTCCTGGTCTGACAAACACCACTCTGTCACCTTTCACCTCAGATGGGATGTCTCCTGGTCTGACTAAACACCACTCTGTCACCTTTCACCTCAGATGTGATGTCTCCTGGTCTGACTAAACACCACTCGGTCACCTTTCACCTCAGATGGGATGTCTCCTGGTCTGACAAACACCACTCTGTCACCTTTCACATCAGATGGGATGTCTCCTGGTCTGACTAAACACCACTCGAGTTCTGTCACCTTTCACCTCAGATGTGGAGGTGTGACATCAGCGAATGTGCTGGATCCAGATGCATCCACTTGATATCTCTGTCTGTAACTGACACATTGTAATGGGGGGAGGTCTGTTGTGTTTATTGGATCTCTGCAGGGGCGAGGACATCGATCTCAGGGGGAGTCCCTGTTTCCCTGTATTACTGGAAGACACTGAAACACTTCAAAGGAGTAGTTACAAACCCCTTCAGGACGTTGGATGTTGGCCTGTTGCATTAGGACACAGCTCTGGCCTGACCAAACTTTACAAACTCACTCACTTATACTGATTTCCTCTTGGTACGGTTTTGCAAAAGTGAGATTCCAGTGGGGGAATGAACAGAACAGCACAGAAGGAACAGAAGGAGAGGGAGAGCCAGGAGGAGAGAGAGAGGAACGGGAGGAGAGAGAGAGCCAAGAGGAGAGAGAGAGAGAGCCAGGAGGAGAGAGAGAGAGAGAAAGAGAGAGCCAGGAGGAGAGAGAGAGGAACGGGAGGAGAGAGAGAGCCAGGAGGAGAGAGAGAGAGAGAGAGAGGGAGAGAGAGAGGAACGGGAGGAGAGAGAGAGAGGGAGAGAGAGAGAGAGAGAGAGAGGGGAACGGGAGGAGAGAGAGAGAGAGAGAGAGAGAGAGAGAGAGAGAGAGAGAGGAACGGGAGGAGAGGGAGAGGAACGGGAGGATAGCGAGATGAACGGGAGGAGAGAGAGAGAGGGGATTTGGAGGAGAGAGAGAGCCAGGAGGAGAGAGAGAGCCAGGAGGAGAGAGAGAGCCAGGAGGAGAGAGAGCTTAGAGGAGAGAGAGAGCCAGGAGGAGACAGAGAGAGGAATGGGAGGAGAGAGAGCCATGAGGAGAGATTGAAAGGACAAGGACTAGAGAGAGAGGACCAGGAGGAGAGAGAGAGGATCAGAAGGAGAAAGAGACAGGATCGGAAGGAGAGAGAGAGGATCGGAAGGAGAGAGAGAGAGGATCGGAAGGAGAGAGAAAGAGGATTGGAAGGAGAGAGAGAGCCAGGAGGAGAGAGAGAGGTACGGGAGGAGAGATAGAGGGAGTAGTGACTCGTAGCTCAGCAGAGAGAGGGAGCAAGAGAAGAGGGAGAGCATGGGGTAAAATGGGGTAAAGGCGGGGATAATTTGTTGGACACCTGAAGCATCCCTCCTTTGATGACACAGTCCAGTGCTTCTCTTCCCAACACGTTTGTGTCTCTCATTTCTGTTCTCCGCACCTCTCTAGAGGGAACACTTTGATTCCACTGCTATCATCGGACACATGGTTTTGACCTGAGAATGAGCCGGAGGCGTTTCCCCCAACTAAATATCAAAAGCTAACTGGAAGGGAGGGAGACCAGAGAACTGGTAGGGAGGGAGACCAGAGAACTGGTAGGGAGAGAGACCAGAGAACTGGTATGGAGAGAGACCAGAGAACTGGTAGTGAGGGGGACCAGAGAACTGGTAGGGAGAGAGACCAGGGAACTGGTGGTGAGGGGGACCAGAGAACTGGTAGGGAGGGAGACCAGAGAACTGGTAGGGAGAGAGACCAGAGAACTGAGACCAGAGAACTGGTAGGGAGGGAGACCAGAGAACTGACAGGGAGGGAGACCAGGGAACTGGTAGGGAGGGGGACCAGAGAACTGGTAGGGAGGGAGACCAGAGAACTGGTAGGGGGGAGACCAGAGAACTGGTAGGGAGGGGGACCAGAGAACTGGTAGGGAGGGAGACCAGAGAACTGGTAGGGAGGGAGACCGGAGAACTGGTAGGGAGAGAGACCAGAGAACTGGTAGAGAGGGGATCCAGAGAACTGACAGGGAGGGAGTCCAGAGAACTGGTAGGGAGGGAGACCAGAGAACTGGTTGGGAGAGAGACCGGAGAACTGAGACCAGAGAACTGGGAGGGAGGGAGACCAGAGAACCGGTAGAGAGAGAGAGACCAGAGAACTGACAGGGAGGGAGTCCAGAGAACTGGTAGGGAGAGAGGCCAGAGAACTGACAAGGAGGGAGACCAGAGATCTGGTAGGGAGAGAGACCAGAGAACTGACACCAGAGAACTGGGAGGGAGAGAGACCAGAGAACTGAGACCAGAGAACTGACAGGGAGGGAGACCAGAGAACTGACAGGGAGGGGGACCAAAGAACTGGTAGGGAGGGAGACCGGAGAACTGGTAGGGAGGGAGACCAGAGAACTGGTAGGGGGGAGACGAGAGAACTGGTAGGGAGGGAGACCAGAGAACTGACAGGGAGGGGGACCAGAGAACTGTTAGGGAGGGCGACCAGAGAACTGGTAGGGAGAGGGACCAGAGAACTGGTAGGGAGGGAGACCAGAGAACTGAGAACAGAGATCTGACAGGGAGGGGGACCAGAGAACTGGTAGGGAGGGAGACCAGAGAACTGACTGGAGGGGGACCAGAGAACTGGTAGGGAGGGAGACCAGAGAACTGGTAGGGAAGGAGACCACACACACAAGAGAGAGGAGAAGAGAGAGGGAAAGAGAGAGGGAAAGAGAGATGGAAAGAGAGAGAGAAAGAGAGAGGGAAAGAGAGAGGAAGAGAGAGGGAAAGAGAGAGAGGAAGAGAGAGGGGAAGAGAGAGGAGAAAATAGAGGGAAAGAGAGATCCAGATGAAAACATTTAAGTCCGTTTCCAGCAGGAAGACAGAGAAAATGTTATTAGATGAGGCCTGCCTCTGTAAATTGAACACAGGGGTTAGGCAGAGGGCCAAAAAAGTGTGGTCTCAGCGGTGAAGACAGTGTCAGAGAGATACACAGAGCCAAGGCCCTCTGCAATGGAACACAGACCATCTGACTCTGCAATACACAACCCCCCCCCCCCCCCCCCACACACACACACACACACACACACACACAAGCTCCCGAGTGGCACGGCGGTCTAAGTGCATCTCAACAGGCGTCACTACAGAGATCTTAGGAGGGATTCCAGAGAACTGACAGAAAGGGGGACCAGAGAACTGAGACCAGAGAACTGAGACCAGAGAACTGACTGGTAGGGGGACCAGAGAACTGAGACCAGAGAACTGGTAGGGGGACCAGAGAACTGAGTCCAGAGAACTGAGACCAGAGAACTGACTGGTAGGGGGACCAGAGAACTGAGACCAGAGAACTGACTGGTAGGGGGACCAGAGAACTGACTGGTAGGGGGACCAGAGAACTGACTGGTAGGGGGAACAGAGAACTGACTGTTGGGGGACCAGAGAACTGAGACCAGAGAACTGAGACCAGAGAACTGACTGGTAGGGGGACCAGAGAACAGAGAACAGAGAACTGAGACCAGAGAACTGACTGGTAGGGGGACCAGAGAACTGAGACCAGAGAACTGGGACCATACAACTGATAGGTAGGGAGACCAGAGAACTGAGACCAGAGAACTGACTGGTAGGGGGACCAGAGAACTGAGACCAGAGAACTGATAGGTAGGGAGACCAGAGAACTGAGACCAGAGAACTGACTGGTAGGGGGGCCAGAGTACTGGTAGGGAGGGGGTCCAGAGAACTGGTAGGGAGGGAGACCAGAGAACTGAGAACAGAGAACTGACTGGTAGGGGGACCAGAGAACTGAGACCAGAGAATTGATAGGGAGGGAGACCAGAGAACTGACAGGGAGGGAGACCAGAGAACTGGTAGGGAGGGGGACCAAAGAACTGGTAGGGAGGGGGACCAGAGAACTGACAGGGAGGGGGACCAGAGAACTGGTAGGGAGGGAGACCAGACAACTGACAGGGAGGGGGACCAGAGAACTGGTAGGGAGGGAGACCAGAGAACTGGTAGGGAGGGAGACCAGACAACTGACAGGGAGGGGGACCAGAGAACTGGTAGGGAGGGGGACCAGAGAACTGGTAGGGAGGGGGACCAGAGAACTGGTAGGGGGACCAGAGACTGGTAGGGGGACCAGAGAACTGACAGGGAGGGGGACCAGAGATCTGACTGGGAGGGGGACCAGAGATCTGACTGGGAGGGGGACCAGAGAACTGGTAGGGGGACCAGAGAACTGATAGGGACTGAGAACAGAGAACTGACAGGGAGGGGGACCAGATAACTAGTAGGGGGGGAGACCAGAGAACTGGTAGGGAGGGAGACCAGAAACTGACAGGGAGGGGGAACAGAGAACTGGTAGGGGGACCAGAGAACTGATAGGGGGACCAGAGAACTGACAGTGAGGGGGACCAGAGATCTGGTAGGGGGACCTGAGAACTGACAGGGAGGGGGACCAGAGATCTGGTTGGGAGGGAGACCAGAGAACTGACAGGGAGGGGGACCAGAGATCTGGTAGGGGGACCAGAGATCTGGTAGGGGGACCAGAGAACTGGTAGGGAGGGAGACCAGAGAACTGGTAGGGAGGGAGACCAGAGAACTGGTAGGGGGGGGAGACCAGAGATCTGACAGGGAGGGGGACCAGAGATCTGGTAGGGGGACCAGAGAACTGACAGGGAGGGGGACAAGAGAACTGGTAGGGAGGGAGACCAGAGAACTGACAGGGAGGGAGACCAGAGAACTGACAGGGAGGGGGGCCAGAGAACTGACTGGTAGGGGGACCAGAGAACTGGTAAGGGGACCAGAGAACTGAGAGGGGGGGAAGAGAGAACTGGTAGGGGGACCAGAGAACTGACAGGGAGGGAGACCAGAGAACTGACAGGGAGGGGGACCAGAGATCTGGTAGGGGGACCAGAGAACTGATAGAGGGACCAGAGAACTGACTGGTAGGGAGACCAGAGAACTGGTAGGGGGACCAGAGAACTGATAGGGGGACCAGAGAACTGACAGGGACGGGGAACAGAGAACGGGTAGGGAGACAAGAGAACTGGTAGGGGGACCAGAGAACTGATAGGGAGGGAGACCAGAGAACTGACAGGGAGGGGGACCAGAGAACTGGTAGGGAGACCAGAGAACTGGTAGGGAGACCAGAGAACTGAAACCAGAGAACTGACTGGTAGGGGGACCAGAGAACTGACTGGTAGGGGGACCAGAGAACTGGTAGGGGGGGGGGGGGGACCAGAGAACTGAGACCAGAGAACTGACTGGTAGTGAGACCAGAGAACTGAGACCAGAGAACTGACTGGTAGGGGGACCAGAGAACTGGTAGGGGGGGACCAGAGAACTGAGACCAGAGAACTGACTGGTAGTGAGACCAGAGAACTGAGACCAGAGAACTGAATGGTAGGGAGACAAGAGAACTGACTGGTAGGGGGACCAGAGAACTGACTGGTAGGGGGACCAGAGAACTGACTGGTAGGGGGACCAGAGAACTGAGACCAGAGAACTGAGACCAGAGAACTGACTGGTAGGGGGAACCAGAGAACTGAGACCAGAGAACTGAGACCAGAGAACTGACAGGGAGGGGGACCAGAGAACTGGGACCAGAGAACTGGGACCAGAGAACTGAGACCAGAGAACTGATAGGTAGGGAGACCAGAGAACTGAGACCAGAGAACTGACAGGGAGGGGGACCAGAGAACTGGGACCAGAGAACTGATAGGTAGGGAGACCAGAGAACTGACAGGGAAGGAGACCAGAGAACTGATAGGTAGGGAGACCAGAGAACTGGTAGGGAGGGAGACCAGAGAACTGAGACCAGAGAACTGAGACCAGAGAACTGATAGGTAGGGGGACCAGAGAACGGAGACCAGAGAACTGAGACCAGAGACCTGAGACCAGAGAACTGAGTCCAGAGAACTGATAGGTAGTGGGACCAGAGAACTGGTAGGGAGGGAGACTAGAGAACTGGTAGGGAGGGAGACCAGAGAACTGATAGGGAGGGAGACCAGAGAACTGACAGGGAGGGGGACCAGAGAACTGGTAGGGAGACCAGAGAACTGGTAGGGAGACCAGAGAACTGAGACCAGAGAACTGACTGGTAGGGGGACCAGAGAACTGACTGGTAGGGGGACCAGAGAACTGGTAGGGGGGGGGACCAGAGAACTGAGACCAGAGAACTGACTGGTAGTGAGACCAGAGAACTGAGACCAGAGAACTGACTGGTAGGGGGACCAGAGAACTGGTAGGGGGGGACCAGAGAACTGAGACCAGAGAACTGACTGGTAGTGAGACCAGAGAACTGAGACCAGAGAACTGACTGGTAGGGAGACAAGAGAACTGACTGGTAGGGGGACCAGAGAACTGACTGGTAGGGGGACCAGAGAACTGAGACCAGAGAACTGAGACCAGAGAACTGACTGGTAGGGGGAACCAGAGAACTGAGACCAGAGAACTGAGACCAGAGAACTGACAGGGAGGGGGACCAGAGAACTGACTGGTAGGGGGACCAGAGAACTGGGACCAGAGAACTGAGACCAGAGAACTGATAGGGAGGGGGACCAGAGAACTGGGACCAGAGAACTGATAGGAAGGGAGACCAGAGAACTGACAGGGAGGGGGACCAGAGAACTGGGACCAGAGAACTGGGACCAGAGAACTGATAGGTAGGGAGACCAGAGAACTGACAGGGAAGGAGACCAGAGAACTGATAGGTAGGGAGACCAGAGAACTGGTAGGGAGGGAGACCAGAGAACTGAGACCAGAGAACTGAGACCAGAGAACTGATAGGTAGGGGGACCAGAGAACGGAGACCAGAGAACTGAGTCCAGAGAACTGATAGGTAGTGGGACCAGAGAACTGGTAGGGAGGGAGACTAGAGAACTGGTAGGGAGGGAGACCAGAGAACTGAGACCAGAGAACTGGTAGGGAGGGAGACCAGATAACTGACAGGGAGGGAGACCAGAGAACTGGTAGGGAGGAAGACCAGAGAACTGATAGGGAGAGAGACCAGAGAACTGACAGGGAGGGAGACCAGAGATCTGGTAGGGGGACCAGAGAACTGACAGGGAGGGGGACCAGAGAACTGGTAGGGGGACCAGAGAACTGATAGGGGGACCAGAAAACTGACAGGGAGGAGGACCAGAGATCAGGTAGGGAGGGAGACCAGAGAACTGACAGGGAGGGAGACCAGAGATCTGGTAGGGGGACCAGAGAACTGATAGGGGGACCAGAGAACTGACAGGGAGGGGGACCAGAGATCAGGTAGGGAGGGAGACCAGAGAACTGACAGGGAGGGAGACCAGAGATCTGGTAGGGGGACCAGAGAACTGACAGGGAGGGGGACCAGAGAACTGGTAGGGGGACCAGAGAACTGATAGGGGGACCAGAGAACTGACAGGGAGGGGGGACCAGAGATCTGGTAGGGGGACCAGAGAACTGACAGGGAGGGGGACCAGAGAACCAGTAGGGGGACCAGAGAACTGACAGGGAGGGGGACCAGAGATCTGGTAGGGGGACCAGAGAACTGGTAGGGAGGGAGACCAGAGAACTGGTAGGGAGGGAGACCAGAGAACTGACAGGGAGGGGGACCAGAGATCTGGTAGGGGGACCAGAGAACTGACAGGGAGGGAGACCAGAGAACTGAGACCAGAGAACTGAGACCAGAGAACTGATAGGTAGGGGGACCAGAGAACTGGTAGGGAGGGAGACCAGAGAACTGGTAGGGAGGGAGACTAGAGAACTGGTAGGGAGGGAGACCAGAGAACTGAGACCAGAGAACTGGTAGGGAGGGAGACCAGAGAACTGGTAGGGAGGGAGACCAGAGAACTGAGTCCAGAGAACTGGTAGGGAGGGAGACCAGAGAACTGGTAGGGAGGGAGACCAGAGAACATGGTAAAGGTTATTCTGTTAAATCAGGACTTTCAATGATCCATTTGTGTTTCTATCATGCGGTGTGATGCATGCTGGTACTTCAGAGGCCTAGTCTTCGTGACAGTGCTGTGTCACAACGAATGTCCCAGTTATTGACATCCTGCTACATTGTGCAGGTAAGAAGCTGATAACGTGTTGTGTTGTCACATTGAGAAACCTCCCCCTGACAGTGTTGGGGATAGAGGGGGCGGGGAAGATTTATCACTGCCCACACTTCCTCTCAGGGATGTTCTGAGACGGTCTGGACACAGGGAACTTCCTGACATGTCTGGCAGCACCACACTGGACAGACCCTGTGGTTCCATTGTCTGACCACATCCCTCTCCTCTCACACACAGAGTACTGACAGCAGACAGGCGGTCTGGCCAAGCAGAAGAGATCATTGCATGATTGACAAAGATTGTTAAATGCAAGATGCAAGATGCTTCACTGTTGGACAATGTGCAGGGCCACACTACTTGGTAATACTCCCTGCTGATTGGGTGCGGCAGGTAGCCTAGTGGTTAGTGCGTTGGACTAGTAAACCGTAAAGGTTTGCAAGATCGAATCCCCGAGTTGTCAAGGTACAAATCTGTCGTTCTGCCCCCTGAACAAGGCAGTTTAACCCACTGTTCCAATCATTGAAAATTAAGAATTTGTTCTTAACTGACTTGATTATATAAAAATAAAGATTGTTCCATGTTCTACCTGCAAAGCTTTAGGATGTGAACATATGAGACAAGTTGCTATTGGTTTAAAACCGATTCACTAACGAATGACATCATGCTACTAATCTGTCCTGTACATCTGAGCAAGCAGCTTCTACTTCCTCTTTCCTATCTGTGCTGTCCCTTATCTAGCCTTTCTGTTTCAGCTGATTCTGTAGCTGAAGCTATAGGGCAACGGTCCCAGGCTTGTCTCATGGCTGAGGACTGGCTTCATAACTCAGGGTAACTTAGCGACTGTCCCGTGGGCCAACCTCTCTGGGACGACACCAGCAAACAGGAGTTATGTCACGCCAGAGGGTAATTACACCTAACCCATCCACAGCAATACACACCAGAGAGTAATTACACCTAATCCAACCCAGCAACACACAGATATACCCTAGTAAATCCTCACCACCGGGGACAGAATGTTACGCTTGAATCTCTCTGTTTCTCTCTTCTTAGACGCGTCACGTTATGATGGTTTTCAACGCGATAGAGACAAACTCTTTCAGGAAGATATCCAGCTTATTCACATCGCCCACAAATTGTATTTCAAATGTATTTATGAGTAAGGAAGAATATATATTAAAAATGGAGACTTCACACCATGTAAACTGGAACAACCATCTCACTATCAGGTTCTATAAATCCTATATAGATCAGAATGGTTTAGAAACACGCCTGATTCTGTGTTTTAGTTTACGATCAAAACAATCAAAAAACTAAAACACAGACGTTTAAAACAGTATGACGATGACAACGATGGGTTAAATAAAGTCATTCCCTCGTCCATAGAGACACATACCAGCTCTACTTGTAGTACTGCTACTACGGGCAGTACTACAACCTGCACCTGTCGACAATGACAAGTTGTTCTGCTTCCACGAGCACATCCAATGCTAGCATCAGTAATTCTACATTTGTTGTTAGCCCAGCTAGCATCAGTAATTCTACATTTGTTGTTAGCCCAGCTAGCATCAGTAATTCTACATTTGTTGTTAGCCCAGCTAGCATCAGTAATTCTACATTTGTTGTTAGCCCAGCTAGCATCAGTAATTCTACATTTGTTGTTAGCCCAGCTAGCATCAGTAATTCTACATTTGTTGTTAGCCCAGCTAGCATCAGTAATTCTACATTCGTTGTTAGCCCAGCTAGCATCAGTAATTCTACATTTGTTGTTAGCCCAGCTAGCATCAGTAATTCTACATTTGTTGTTAGCCCAGCTAGCATGGACACAGTTGTGAATCTGATGCAGTCGAAGAGCTACTGCCCCCCCTTTACCTGGGAAAGCACCGAACAACAGACAGGGACGTTGGACCATCGAAGAGGCGCAAATATGCTGAGAACTACATTGATTTAGAATAACTGGAATTATTGGGACTAGTGCCTTTCCTCAGCCACAGTGTGTTATGGGTGCAAAAGTACTATCTCACAACTCTTGTGCTGTCAGGCTTCGAAGAGTGATGGGTGTGGAGTCAGGCGCAGAGAACAGAGGATTCGGAAAAAAACACTTTATTCTGTACAATCACAGCGCACAAAGAGGGTAACTCCGAACACAGGCGTACAACAATCCCGCACGGACACATGCGGGCTAACTGAACTTAAATAACCCCAAACCAAAACCCCAAACAAGGAACAGGTGAAACCAATTAGACCAAACAAAACGAAAAGGGAAAATGTATGAGCTAGTAGACCGGCGACGACGACCGCCGAGCACCACCCGAAGGGGAGCCACCTTCAGTGGCAGCTAGTAGACCGGAGACAACGACCGCCGAGCACCACCCGAAGGGGAGCCACCTTCAGTGGCAGCTAGTAGACCGGAGACAACGACCACCGAGCTCCACCCGAACGGGAAGGGGAGCCATCTTCAGTGGCAGCTAGTAGACCGGAGACAACGACCACCGAGCACCACCCGAATGGGAAAGGGAGCCACCTTCAGTGACAGCTAGTAGACCGGAGACAATGAGCACCACCCGAACGGGAAGGGGAGCCACCTTCAGTGACAGCTAGTAGACCGGAGACAACGACCACCGAGCACCACCCGAATGGGAAAGGGAGCCACCTTCAGTGACAGCTAGTAGACCGGAGACAACGACCACCGAGCACCACCCGAACGGGAAGGGGAGCCACCTTCAGTGACAGCTAGTAGACCGGAGACAACGACCACCGAGCGCCACCCGAACGGGAAGGGGAGCCACCTTCAGTGACAGCTAGTAGACCGGAGACAACGACCACAGAGCACCACCCGAATGGGAAAGCGAGCCACCTTCAGTGATATTCGTGACATGCGCAGATATTTAGAAACAAAACATGCCAATTTGAAAAATAAGCCACAGGAGTTTTTTTTGAATGAGAATTAAGATGCCTTTCACATAGCAAGACATATAAAAGCAACATATACCATTAATAAGAAGAGCTAGAAGAGTCTTATATGGTGAGCTACTGAGTGGGGAGGACAAGCAAGCCCCATACTATTGTGGAGGACTTCATTCTTCCTGCTGCCGCAGAAATGGCTGGGACAATGCTGGGGGAAATGGCCCCAAAAATTAGACAGACAAATCCTTCATCAAACAACATTGTTTCACGACGCATCAGTGACATGGCAGGAGATGTTTTGAAACAATTACTGCTTCACATACAAACCAGTCAATTCTATGCGTTACAGCTGGATGAGTCAACAGGCCTGGCACTGCTCCTGATATATGTCTGTTACAGCTGGATGAGTCAACATATGCGTTACAGCTGGATGAGTCAACAGGCCTGGCACTGCTCCTGATATATGTCTGTTACAGCTGGATGAGTCAACAGGCCTGGCACAGCTCCTGGTATATGTCTGTTACAGCTGGATGAGTCAACAGGCCTGGCACAGCTCCTGGTATATGTCTGTTACAGCTGGATGAGTCAACAGGCCTGGCACAGCTCCTGGTATATGTCTGTTACAGCTGGATGAGTCAACAGACATGGCGGGCCTGGCACAGCTCCTGGTATATGTCTGTTACGTTTATGGGGAGTTAATTAAGGAAAACATCCTCTTCTGCAAACCACTGGAAACCAGGACAACAGGAGACATCAAATGGACTTTGGTGGTCAAGATGTGTTGGTGACTGTACTGATGGTGCAAAAGCCATGACAGGGAGACATAGTGGAGTGGTAACGAGCATGCAAGCAACTGCTCCCGACGCCACTTGGGAACACTGCAGCATCAACCTAGAGGCTCTTGGGTCCACTGTAGCATCAACCTAGAGGCTCTTGGGTCCACTGCAGCATCCACCGAGAGGCTCTTGGGTACACTGCAGCATCAACCTAGAGGCTCTTGGGTCCACTGCAGCATCAACCTAGAGGCTCTTCGGTCCACTGCAGCATCAACCTAGAGGCTCTTGGGTACACTGCAGCATCAACCTAGAGGCTCTTGGGTACACTGCAGCATCAACCTAGAGGCTCTTGGGTACACTGCAGCATCAACCTAGAGGCTCTTGGGTACACTGCAGCATCAACCTAGAGGCTCTTGGGTACACTGCAGCATCAACCTAGAGGCTCTTGGGTCCACTGCAGCATCAACCTAGAGGCTCTTGGGTACACTGCAGCATCAACCTAGAGGCTCTTGGGTACACTGCAGCATCAACCTAGAGGCTCTTGGGTCCACTGCAGCATCAACCTAGAGGCTCTTGGGTCCACTGCAGCATCAACCTAGAGGCTCTTGGGTCCACTGCAGCATCAACCTAGAGGCTCTTGGGTCCACTGCAGCATCAACCTAGAGGCTCTTGGGTCCACTGCAGCATCAACCTAGAGGCTCTTGGGTCCACTGCAGCATCAACCTAGAGGCTCTTGGGTCCACTGCAGCATCAACCTAGAGGCTCTTTGGGTCCACTGCAGCATCAACCTAGAGGCTCTTGGGTCCACTGCAGCATCAACCTAGAGGCTCTTGGGTCCACTGCAGCATCAACCGAGAGGCTCTTGCTGCCAAGGGAATGCCTGACAGCTTGAAATATGTTTTGGACACTACACTGAAAATGGTCAACTTTGTTAAAGCAAGGTCTCTGAACTCTCATGTATTTTCGGCACTATGCAATGATATGGGCAGCGACCATGTAACGCTTTTACAACATACAGAAGTTTATCAAGTTGCAAAGATTTGACATGTTGTTTTAAGTAAAGTTTTCTTTACTGACCATCATTTTCACTTGTCTGACGGCTTGCATGATGAAGAGTTTCTCACACGGTCTATCTGGGTGATGTTTTTTCTCACCTGAATGATCTGATTCTAGGATTACAGGGACTCTCCGCAACTATACTCAATGTGCAAAATTGAGGCAATGATTAATCAAGAAGTTGGAGCTCTTCTGCATTAACCTGATGAGTGTACTGTTGGGGCAGTATTTGATGTTTGGGATTGATTATAACCTGAGGATTGATTATAAAAAACGTTTGTCATGTTTCTTCGAACTTTACGGATACTATTTGGAATTTTTGTCTGCCCGTCATGACCGCACGAGCCTGTTGATTTCTGAACAAAACACGCCAACCAAATGGAGGTTTTTGGATGTAAAAATCATCTTTATGGAACAAAAGGAACATTTATTGTGTAACTGGGAGTCTCGTGAGTGCAAACATCCGAAGATCATCAAAGGTAAGCGATTCATTTCATTGCTTTTCTGACTTTCGTGACCAATCTACTTTGCTGCTAGCTGTTTGTAATGTTTTGTCTGCTGAGAGAGCTGTCCTCACATGAATGCTTGGTTTGCTTTCGCCGAGAAGCTTTTTTGAAATCTGACACGCCAGGTGGGTTAACAACAAGCTAAGCTGTGTTTTGGTATACCGCAAAATATTTTTAGTAATTTAATTTGAATTTGGCGCTCTGCAATTCAGCGGATGTTGACGAAAATGATCCCGCTAACGGGATGGTTGCGCCAAGACGTTTTACCAAGGACAAGAAGTTAATTATTCAAAACATTTTACCAAGGACAAGAAGTTAATTATCCAAGACGTTTTACCAAGGACAAGAAGTGAATTATCCAAGACGTTTTACCAAGGACAAGAAGTGAATTATCCAAGACGTTTTACCAAGGACAAGAAGTGAATTATCCAAGACGTTTTACCAAGGACAAGAAGTTAATTATCCAAGACGTTTTACCAAGGACAAGAAGTGAATTATCCAAGACGTTTTACCAAGGACAAGAAGTGAATTATCCAAGACGTTTTACCAAGGACAAGAAGTTAATTATCCAAGACGCTTTACCAAGGACAAGAAGTTAATTATCCAAGACGTTTTACCAAGGACAAGAAGTTAATTATCCAAGACGTTTTACCAAGGACAAGAAGTTAATTATCCAAGACGTTTTACCAAGGACAAGAAGTTAATTATCCAAGACGTTTTACCAAGGACAAGAGGTTCATTATCCAAGACGTTTTACCAAGGACAAGAAGTTAATTATCCAAGACGTTTTACCAAGGACAAGAGGTTAATTATCCAAGACGTTTTACCAAGGACAAGAAGTTAATTATCCAAGACGTTTTACCAAGGACAAGAAGTTAATTATCCAAGACGTTTTACCAAGGACAAGAGGTTAATTATCCAAGACGTTTTACCAAGGACAAGAAGTTAATTATCCAAGACGTTTTACCAAGGACAAGAAGTTAAGTATCCAAGACGTTTTACCAAGGACAAGAGGTTAATTATCCAAGACGTTTTACCAAGGACAAGAAGTTAATTATCCAAGACGTTTTACCAAGGACAAGAAGTTAATTATCCAAGACGTTTTACCAAGGACAAGAAGTTAATTATCCAAGACGTTTTACCAAGGACAAGAAGTGAATTATCCAAGACGTTTTACCAAGGACAAGAAGTTAATTATCCAAGACGCTTTACCAAGGACAAGAAGTTAATTATCCAAGACGTTTTACCAAGGACAAGAAGTTAATTATCCAAGACGTTTTACCAAGGACAAGAAGTTAATTATCCAAGACGTTTTACCAAGGACAAGAGGTTAATTATCCAAGACGTTTTACCAAGGACAACAAGTTAATTATCCAAGACGTTTTACCAAGGACAAGAGGTTAATTATCCAAGACGTTTTACCAAGGACAAGAAGTTAATTATCCAAGACGTTTTACCAAGGACAAGAAGTTAATTATCCAAGACGTTTTACCAAGGACAAGAGGTTAATTATCCAAGACGTTTTACCAAGGACAAGAAGTTAATTATCCAAGACGTTTTACCAAGGACAAGAAGTTAATTATCCAAGACGTTTTACCAAGGACAAGAAGTTAATTATCCAAGACGTTTTACCAAGGACAAGAAGTTAATTATCCAAGACGTTTTACCAAGGACAAGAAGTTAATTATCCAAGACGTTTTACCAAGGACAAGAAGTTAATTATCCAAGACGTTTTACCAAGGCCAAGAAGTTAATTATCCAAGACGTTTTACCAAGGACAAGAAGTTAATTATCCAAGACGTTTTACCAAGGACAAGAAGTTAATTATCCAAGACGTTTTACCAAGGACAAGAAGTTAATTATCCAAGACGTTTTACCAAGGACAAGAAGTTAATTATCCAAGACGTTTTACCAAGGACAAGAAGTTAATTATCCAAGACGTTTTACCAAGGTCAACACACAGGTCTTTCCATCATTGTATGATTTTTTTGTGTCCAAATGAACTCAAACTTACAGACACCTGAGTGACTTGACTTTTTACGCAGGTACTTTCCTGAAACGGACGACGCAAACAACTGGATTCATTATCCCTTTCATGCCCTGCCTCCAGTCCCCTTACCGATGTTTTTTACATTTTACACTTTTTATATTTTTATTTCACCTTTATTTAACCAGGTAGGCTAGTTGAGAACACCTTTATTTAACCAGGTAGGCCAGTTGAGAACACCTTTATTTAACCAGGTAGGCTAGTTGAGAACACCTTTATTTAACCAGGTAGGCTAGTTGAGAACACCTTTATTTAACCAGGTAGGCTAGTTGAGAACACCTTTATTTAACCAGGTAGGCTAGTTGAGAACAAGTTCTCATTTGCAACTGCGACCTGGCCAAGATAAAGCATAGCAGTGTGAACAGACAACACAGAGTTACACATGGAGTAAACAATTAACAAGTCAATAACACAGTAGAAAACAAAGAGGAGTCTATATACAATGTGTGCAAAAGGCATGAGTTAGGCAAATAATTAAAATTTTGCAGATTAACACTGGAGTGATAAATGATCAGATGGTCATGTACAGGTAGAGATATTGGTGTGCAAAAGAGCAGAAAAGTAAATAAATAAAAACAGTATGGGGATGAGGTAGGTAAAAATGGGTGGGCTATTTACCGATAGACTATGTACAGCTGCAGCGATCGGTTAGCTGCTCAGATAGCAGATGTTTGAAGTTGGTGAGGGAGATAAAAGTCTCCAACTTCAGCGATTTTTGCAATTCGTTCCAGTCACAGGCAGCAGAGAACTGGAATGAACAAGAGAGCCTCATCGAAATTCCCACAAGTGGTTCTGAGCAAATTTAATTTAATTTATTTTTAATTTAATTTAATTAGAAACCACTGCCAGATTTCTGGATCGGGCTGCGCTCAGAGTATCCTGCCTTGGCAAATTGTGCTGTTAAGACAACCACGTGCCTATGGGAGAGTGGATTCTTGGCCCTCACAAGCATGAAAACTAAATTCAGGCACAGAAACTGTGTGTGGAAAATGATTAAAGACTGAGACTCTCTCTAATACAACCCAACATTGCAGAGTTATGTGCATCCTTTCAAGCACACTCTTCTCATTAACCTGTGGTGAGTTATTCACACCCTTCTCATTAACCTGTGGTGAGTTATTCACACCCTTCTCATTAACCACACCCTTCTCATTAACCACACCCTTCTCATTAACCACACCCTTCTCATCAACCACACCCTTCTCATTAACCACACCCTTCTCATTAACCACACCCTTCTCATTAACCACACCCTTCTCATTAACCACACCCTTCTCATTAACCACAACCTTCTCATTAACCACACCCTTCTCATTAACCACACCCTTCTCATTAACCACACCCTTCTCATTAACCACACCCTTCTCATAACCACACCCTTCTCATTAACCACAACCTTCTCATTAACCACACCCTTCTCATTAACCACACCCTTCTCATTAACCACAACCTTCTCATTAACCACACCCTTCTCATTAACCACACCCTTTCTCATTAACCACACCCTTCTCATTAACCACAACCTTCTCATTAACCACACCCTTCTCATTAACCACAACCTTCTCATTAACACACCCTTTAACCCCTTCTCATTAACCACACCCTTCTCATTAACCACACCCTTCTCATTAACCACACCCTTCTCATTAACCACACCCTCTCCTTACACCCCCCCTTCTCATTAACCACACCCTTCTCATTAACCACACCCTTCTCATTAACCACACCCTTCTCATTAACCACACCCTTCTCATTAACCACAACCTTCTCATTAACCACACCCTTCTCATTAACCACACCCTTCTCATTAACCACACCCTTCTCATTAACCACACCCTTCTCATTAACCACACCCTTCTCATAACCACACCCTTCTCATAACCACACCCGTCTCATTAACCACACCCTTCTCATTAACCACACCCTTCTCATTAACCACACCCTTCTCATTAACCACACCCTTCTCATTAACCACACCCTTCTCATTAACCACAACCTTCTCATTAACCACACCCTTCTCATTAACCACACCCTTCTCATTAACCACACCCTTCTCATTAACCACACCCTTCTCATTAACCACACCCTTCTCATTAACCACAACCTTCTCATCCTTCTCATTAACCACACCCTTCTCATTAACCACACCCTTCTCATTAACCACACCCTTCTCATTAACCACAACCCTTCTCATTAACCACACCCTTCTCATTAACCACACCCTTCTCATTAACCACAACCTCTCATTAACCACACCCTTCTCATGAACCACACCCTTCTCATTAACACAACCCTTCTCATTAACCACACCCTCTCATTAACCACAACCCTTCTCATTAACCACACCCTTCTCATTAACCACACCCTTCTCATTAACCACACCCTTCTCATTAACCACAACCTTCTCATTAACCACACCCTTCTCATTAACCACACCCTTCTCATAACCACACCCTTCTCATTAACCACACCCTTCTCATTAACCACACCCTTCTCATTAACCACACCCTTTCATAACACACCTTCTCATTAACCACACCCTTCTCATTAACCACCACCCTTCTCATTAACCACACCCTTCTCATTAACCACCACCCTTCTCATTAACCACACCCTTCTCATTAACCACACCCTCTCATTAACCACACCCTTCTCATTAACAACCCCTTCTCATTAACCACACACCCTTGCTCATTAACCACACCCTTCTCATTAACAACACCCTTCTCATTAACCACACCCTTCTCATTAACCACACCCCTTCTCATTAACCACACCCTTCTCATTAACCACACCCTTCTCATTAACCACACCCTTCTCATTAACCACACCCTTCTCATTAACCACACCCTTCTCATTAACAACACCCTTCTCATTAACCACACCCTTCTCATTAACCACACCCTTATATGTAAGTTTGTTTGTATGTTTGTAAATAAACTAATAAGTATAAATATAACTAATAAGCACTTCTGAATAAGAAACCTTCTTATTTATCATCACTCATCAATATTATAATATAATTATCATCAACATTATAATTATCATTCCTAAAACCAGGTCTCAAGCATGGATTACACTTGAGGCCCATGTGGTTTCCACAGAGTTGGGTATGGCTGCCTTTTCCTGTTACACTCCTTGCCTATGGAAGAGCCTGCAGACTAAACTTAGACTTGAGACTCTTGTCCTGTTACACTCCTCACCTATGGAAGAGCCTGCAGACTAAACTTAGACCTGAGACTCTCGTCCTGTTACACTCCTTGCCTATGGAAGAGCCTGCAGACTAAACTTAGACCTGAGACTCTTGTCCTGTTACACTCCTCACCTATGGAAGAGCCTGCAGACTAAACTTAGACCTGAGACTCTCGTCCCCCTGTTACACTCCTCACCTATGGAAGAGCCTGCAGACTAAACTTAGACCTGAGACTCTCGTCCCCCTGTTACACTCCTCACCTATGGAAGAGCCTGCAGACTAAACTTAGACCTGAGACTCTCGTCCCCCTGTTACACTCCTCACCTATGGAAGAGCCTGCAGACTAAACTTAGACCTGAGACTCTCATCCCCCTATTACACTCCTCACCTATGGAAGAGCCTGCAGACTAAACTTAGACCTGAGACTCTCATCCCCCTATTACACTCCTCACCTATGGAAGAGCCTGCAGACTAAACTTAGACCTGAGACTCTCGTCCCCCTGTTACACTCCTCACCTATGGAAGAGCCTGCAGACTAAACTTAGACCTGAGACTCTCGTCCCCCTGTTACACTCCTCACCTATGGAAGAGCCTGCAGACTAAACTTAGACCTGAGACTCTCGTCGTCCTGTTACACTCCTCACCTATGGAAGAGCCTGCAGACTAAACTTAGACCTGAGACTCTCGTCGTCCTGTTACACTCCTCACCTATGGAAGAGCCTGCAGACTAAACTTAGACCTGAGACTCTCGTCCCCCTGTTACACTCCTTACCTATGGAAGAGCCTGCAGACTAAACTTAGACCTGAGACTCTCGTCCCCCTGTTACACTCCTCACCTATGGAAGAGCCTGCAGACTAAACTTAGACCTGAGACTCTCGTCGCCCTGTTACACTCCTCACCTATGGAAGAGCCTGCAGACTAAACTTAGACCTGAGACTCTCGTCCCCCTGTTACACTCCTCACCTATGGAAGAGCCTGCAGACTAAACTTAGACCTGAGACTCTCGTCCCCCTGTTACACTCCTTACCTATGGAAGAGCCTGCAGACTAAACTTAGACCTGAGACTCTCGTCCCCCTGTTACACTCCTCACCTATGGAAGAGCCTGCAGACTAAACTTAGACCTGAGACTCTCGTCGCCCTGTTACACTCCTCACCTATGGAAGAGCCTGCAGACTAAACTTAGACCTGAGACTCTCGTCCCCCTGTTACACTCCTCACCTATGGAAGAGCCTGCAGACTAAACTTAGACCTGAGACTCTCGTCCCCCTGTTACACTCCTCACCTATGGAAGAGCCTGCAGACTAAACTTAGACCTGAGACTCTCGTCCCCCTGTTACACTCCTCACCTATGGAAGAGCCTGCAGACTAAACTTAGACTTGAGACTCTTGTCCTGTTACACTCCTCACCTATGGAAGAGCCTGCAGACTAAACTTAGACCTGAGACTCTCGTCCTGTTACACTCCTTGCCTATGGAAGAGCCTGCAGACTAAACTTAGACCTGAGACTCTTGTCCTGTTACACTCCTCACCTATGGAAGAGCCTGCAGACTAAACTTAGACCTGAGACTCTCGTCCCCCTGTTACACTCCTCACCTATGGAAGAGCCTGCAGACTAAACTTAGACCTGAGACTCTCGTCCCCCTGTTACACTCCTCACCTATGGAAGAGCCTGCAGACTAAACTTAGACCTGAGACTCTCGTCCTGTTACACTCCTTGCCTATGGAAGAGCCTGCAGACTAAACTTAGACCTGAGACTCTTGTCCTGTTACACTCCTCACCTATGGAAGAGCCTGCAGACTAAACTTAGACCTGAGACTCTCGTCCCCCTGTTACACTCCTCACCTATGGAAGAGCCTGCAGACTAAACTTAGACCTGAGACTCTCGTCCCCCTGTTACACTCCTCACCTATGGAAGAGCCTGCAGACTAAACTTAGACCTGAGACTCTCGTCCCCCTGTTACACTCCTCACCTATGGAAGAGCCTGCAGACTAAACTTAGACCTGAGACTCTCATCCCCCTATTACACTCCTCACCTATGGAAGAGCCTGCAGACTAAACTTAGACCTGAGACTCTCATCCCCCTATTACACTCCTCACCTATGGAAGAGCCTGCAGACTAAACTTAGACCTGAGACTCTCGTCCCCCTGTTACACTCCTCACCTATGGAAGAGCCTGCAGACTAAACTTAGACCTGAGACTCTCGTCCCCCTGTTACACTCCTCACCTATGGAAGAGCCTGCAGACTAAACTTAGACCTGAGACTCTCGTCGTCCTGTTACACTCCTCACCTATGGAAGAGCCTGCAGACTAAACTTAGACCTGAGACTCTCGTCGTCCTGTTACACTCCTCACCTATGGAAGAGCCTGCAGACTAAACTTAGACCTGAGACTCTCGTCCCCCTGTTACACTCCTTACCTATGGAAGAGCCTGCAGACTAAACTTAGACCTGAGACTCTCGTCCCCCTGTTACACTCCTCACCTATGGAAGAGCCTGCAGACTAAACTTAGACCTGAGACTCTCGTCGCCCTGTTACACTCCTCACCTATGGAAGAGCCTGCAGACTAAACTTAGACCTGAGACTCTCGTCCCCCTGTTACACTCCTCACCTATGGAAGAGCCTGCAGACTAAACTTAGACCTGAGACTCTCGTCGTCCTGTTACACTCCTCACCTATGGAAGAGCCTGCAGACTAAACTTAGACCTGAGACTCTCGTCCCCCTGTTACACTCCTTACCTATGGAAGAGCCTGCAGACTAAACTTAGACCTGAGACTCTCGTCCCCCTGTTACACTCCTCACCTATGGAAGAGCCTGCAGACTAAACTTAGACCTGAGACTCTCGTCGCCCTGTTACACTCCTCACCTATGGAAGAGCCTGCAGACTAAACTTAGACCTGAGACTCTCGTCCCCCTGTTACACTCCTCACCTATGGAAGAGCCTGCAGACTAAACTTAGACCTGAGACTCTCGTCCCCCTGTTACACTCCTCACCTATGGAAGAGCCTGCAGACTAAACTTAGACCTGAGACTCTCGTCCCCCTGTTACACTCCTCACCTATGGAAGAGCCTGCAGACTAAACTTAGACTTGAGACTCTTGTCCTGTTACACTCCTCACCTATGGAAGAGCCTGCAGACTAAACTTAGACCTGAGACTCTCGTCCTGTTACACTCCTTGCCTATGGAAGAGCCTGCAGACTAAACTTAGACCTGAGACTCTTGTCCTGTTACACTCCTCACCTATGGAAGAGCCTGCAGACTAAACTTAGACCTGAGACTCTCGTCCCCCTGTTACACTCCTCACCTATGGAAGAGCCTGCAGACTAAACTTAGACCTGAGACTCTCGTCCCCCTGTTACACTCCTCACCTATGGAAGAGCCTGCAGACTAAACTTAGACCTGAGACTCTCGTCCCCCTGTTACACTCCTCACCTATGGAAGAGCCTGCAGACTAAACTTAGACCTGAGACTCTCATCCCCCTATTACACTCCTCACCTATGGAAGAGCCTGCAGACTAAACTTAGACCTGAGACTCTCGTCCCCCTGTTACACTCCTCACCTATGGAAGAGCCTGCAGACTAAACTTAGACCTGAGACTCTCGTCCCCCTGTTACACTCCTCACCTATGGAAGAGCCTGCAGACTAAACTTAGACCTGAGACTCTCGTCGTCCTGTTACACTCCTCACCTATGGAAGAGCCTGCAGACTAAACTTAGACCTGAGACTCTCGTCGTCCTGTTACACTCCTCACCTATGGAAGAGCCTGCAGACTAAACTTAGACCTGAGACTCTCGTCCCCCTGTTACACTCCTCACCTATGGAAGAGCCTGCAGACTAAACTTAGACCTGAGACTCTCGTCGCCCTGTTACACTCCTCACCTATGGAAGAGCCTGCAGACTAAACTTAGACCTGAGACTCTCGTCCCCCTGTTACACTCCTCACCTATGGAAGAGCCTGCAGACTAAACTTAGACCTGAGACTCTCGTCGTCCTGTTACACTCCTCACCTATGGAAGAGCCTGCAGACTAAACTTAGACCTGAGACTCTCGTCCCCCTGTTACACTCCTTACCTATGGAAGAGCCTGCAGACTAAACTTAGACCTGAGACTCTCGTCCCCTGTTACACTCCTCACCTATGGAAGAGCCTGCAGACTAAAATTAGACCTGAGACTCTCGTCGCCCTGTTACACTCCTCACCTATGGAAGAGCCTGCAGACTAAACTTAGACCTGAGACTCTCGTCCCCCTGTTACACTCCTCACCTATGGAAGAGCCTGCAGACTAAACTTAGACCTGAGACTCTCGTCCCCCTGTTACACTCCTCACCTATGGAAGAGCCTGCAGACTAAACTTAGACCTGAGACTCTCGTCCCCCTGTTACACTCCTCACCTATGGAAGAGCCTGCAGACTAAACTTAGACCTGAGACTCTCGTCCCCCTGTTACACTCCTCACCTATGGAAGAGCCTGCAGACTAAACTTAGACCTGAGACTCTCGTCCTGTTACACTCCTCACCTATGGAAGAGCCTGCAGACTAAACTTAGACCTGAGACTCTCGTCCCCCTGTTACACTCCTCACCTATGGAAGAGCCTGCAGACTAAACTTAGACCTGAGACTCTCGTCGCCCTGTTACACTCCTCACCTATGGAAGAGCCTGCAGACTAAACTTAGACCTGAGACTCTCGTCCCCCTGTTACACTCCTCACCTATGGAATAGCCTGCAGACTAAACTTAGACCTGAGACTCTCGTCCCCCTGTTACACTCCTCACCTATGGAAGAGCCTGCAGACTAAACTTAGACCTGAGACTCTCGTCGCCCTGTTACACTCCTCACCTATGGAAGAGCCTGCAGACTAAACTTAGACCTGAGACTCTCGTCGCCCTGTTACACTCCTCACCTATGGAAGAGCCTGCAGACTAAACTTAGACCTGAGACTCTCGTCCTGTTACACTCCTCACCTATGGAAGAGCCTGCAGACTAAACTTAGACCTGAGACTCTCGTCGCCCTGTTACACTCCTCACCTATGGAAGAGCCTGCAGACTAAACTTAGACCTGAGACTCTCGTCGCCCTGTTACACTCCTCACCTATGGAAGAGCCTGCAGACTAAACTTAGACCTGAGACTCTCGTCCTGTTACACTCCTCACCTATGGAAGAGCCTGCAGACTAAACTTAGACCTGAGACTCTCGTCCCCCTGTTACACTCCTCACCTATGGAAGAGCCTGCAGACTAAACTTAGACCAGAGACTCTCGTCCCCCTGTTACACTCCTCACCTATGGAAGAGCCTGCAGACTAAACTTAGACCTGAGACTCTCGTCGCCCTGTTACACTCCTCACCTATGGAAGAGCCTGCAGACTAAACTTAGACCTGAGACTCTCGTCGCCCTTTACACTCCTCACCTATGGAAGAGCCTGCAGACTAAACTTAGACCTGAGACTCTCGTCCCCCTGTTACACTCCTCACCTATGGAAGAGCCTGCAGACTAAACTTAGACCTGAGACTCTCGTCCCCCTGTTACACTCCTCACCTATGGAAGAGCCTGCAGACTAAACTAGACCTGAGACTCTCGTCCCCCTGTTACACTCCTCACCTATGGAAGAGCCTGCAGACTAAACTTAGACCTGAGACTCTCGTCGCCCTGTTACACTCCTCACCTATGGAAGAGCCTGCAGAACTAAACTTAGACCTGAGACTCTCGTCCCCTGTTACACTCCTCACCTATGGAAGAGCCTGCAGACTAAACTTAGACCTGAGACTCTCGTCCCCCTGTTACACTCCTCACCTATGGAAGAGCCTGCAGACTAAACTTAGACCTGAGACTCTCGTCCCCCTGTTACACTCCTCACCTATGGAAGAGCCTGCAGACTAAACTTAGACCTGAGACTCTCGTCCCCCTGTTACACTCCTCACCTATGGAAGAGCCTGCAGACTAAACTTAGACCTGAGACTCTCGTCCCCTGTTACACTCCTCACCTATGGAAGAGCCTGCAGACTAAACTTAGACCTGAGACTCTCGTCCCCCTGTTACACTCCTCACCTATGGAAGAGCCTGCAGACTAAACTTAGACCTGAGACTCTCGTCCCCCTGTTACACTCCTCACCTATGGAAGAGCCTGCAGACTAAACTTAGACCTGAGACTCTCGTCCCCCTGTTACACTCCTCACCTATGGAAGAGCCTGCAGACTAAACTTAGACCTGAGACTCTCGTCGCCCTGTTACACTCCTCACCTATGGAAGAGCCTGCAGACTAAACTTAGACCTGAGACTCTCGTCGCCCTGTTACACTCCTCACCTATGGAAGAGCCTGCAGACTAAACTTAGACCTGAGACTCTCGTCCCCCTGTTACACTCCTCACCTATGGAAGAGCCTGCAGACTAAACTTAGACCTGAGACTCTCGTCCCCCTGTTACACTCCTCATCCTATGGAAGAGCCTGCAGACTAAACTTAGACCTGAGACTCTCGTCGCCCTGTTACACTCCTCACCTATGGAAGAGCCTGCAGACTAAACTTAGACCTGAGACTCTCGTCCCCCTGTTACACTCCTCACCTATGGAAGAGCCTGCAGACTAAACTTAGACCTGAGACTCTCGCGTCCCCCTGTTACACTCCTCACCTATGGAAGAGCCTGCAGACTAAACTTAGACCTGAGACTCTCGTCCCCCTGTTACACTCCTCACCTATGGAAGAGCCTGCAGACTAAACTGAGACCTGAGACTCTCGTCCCCCTGTTACACTCCTCACCTATGGAAGAGCCTGCAGACTAAACTTAGACCTGAAGACTCTCGTCCCCCTGTTACACTCCTCACCTATGGAAGAGCCTGCAGACTAAACTTAGACCTGAGACTCTCGTCCCCCTGTTACACTCCTCACCTATGGAAGAGCCTGCAGACTAAACTTAGACCTGAGACTCTCGTCGCCCTGTTACACTCCTCACCTATGGAAGAGCCTGCAGACTAAACTTAGACCTGAGACTCTCGTCCCCCTGTTACACTCCTCACCTATGGAAGAGCCTGCAGACTAAACTTAGACCTGAGACTCTCGTCCCCCTGTTACACTCCTCACCTATGGAAGAGCCTGCAGACTAAACTTAGACCTGAGACTCTCGTCCTGTTACACTCCTCACCTATGGAAGAGCCTGCAGACTAAACTTAGACCTGAGACTCTCGTCGCACTGTTACACTCCACACCTATGGAAGAGCCTGCAGACTAAACTTAGACCTGAGACTCTCGTCCCCCTGTTACACTCCTCACCTATGGAAGAGCCTGCAGACTAAACTTAGACCTGAGACTCTCGTCCCCCTGTTACACTCCTCACCTATGGAAGAGCCTGCAGACTAAACTTAGACCTGAGACTCTCGTCCCCCTGTTACACTCCTCACCTATGGAAGAGCCTGCAGACTAAACTTAGACCTGAGACTCTCGTCCCCCTGTTACACTCCTCACCTATGGAAGAGCCTGCAGACTAAACTTAGACCTGAGACTCTCGTCGCCCTGTTACACTCCTCACCTATGGAAGAGCCTGCAGACTAAACTTAGACCTGAGACTCTCGTCCCCCTGTTACACTCCTCACCTATGGAAGAGCCTGCAGACTAAACTTAGACCTGAGACTCTCGTCCCCCTGTTACACTCCTCACCTATGGAAGAGCCTGCAGACTAAACTTAGACCTGAGACTCTCGTCCCCCTGTTACACTCCTCACCTATGGAAGAGCCTGCAGACTAAACTTAGACCTGAGACTCTCGTCCCCCTGTTACACTCCTCACCTATGGAAGAGCCTGCAGACTAAATTTAGACCTGAGACTCTCGTCGTCCTGTTACACTCCTCACCTATGGAAGAGCCTGCAGACTAAACTTAGACCTGAGACTCTCGTCCCCCTGTTACACTCCTCACCTATGGAAGAGCCTGCAGACTAAACTTAGACCTGAGACTCTCGTCCCCCTGTTACACTCCTCACCTATGGAAGAGCCTGCAGACTAAACTTAGACCTGAGACTCTCGTCCCCCTGTTACACTCCTCACCTATGGAAGAGCCTGCAGACTAAACTTAGACCTGAGACTCTCGTCGCCCTGTTACACTCCTCACCTATGGAAGAGCCTGCAGACTAAACTTAGACCTGAGACTCTCGTCCCCCTGTTACACTCCTCACCTATGGAAGAGCCTGCAGACTAAACTTAGACCTGAGACTCTCGTCCCCCTGTTACACTCCTCACCTATGGAAGAGCCTGCAGACTAAACTTAGACCTGAGACTCTCGTCCCCCTGTTACACTCCTCACCTATGGAAGAGCCTGCAGACTAAACTTAGACCTGAGACTCTCGTCCCCCTGTTACACTCCTCACCTATGGAAGAGCCTGCAGACTAAACTTAGACCTGAGACTCTCGTCCCCCTGTTACAACTCCTCACCTATGGAAGAGCCTGCAGACTAAACTTAGACCTGAGACTCTCGTCGCCCTGTTACACTCCTCACCTATGGAAGAGCCTGCAGACTAAACTTAGACCTGAGACTCTCGTCCCCCTGTTACACTCCTCACCTATGGAAGAGCCTGCAGACTAAACTTAGACCTGAGACTCTCGTCCCCCTGTTTACACTCCTCACCTATGGAAGAGCCTGCAGACTAAACTTAGACCTGAGACTCTCGTCCCCCTGTTACACTCCTCACCTATGGAAGAGCCTGCAGACTAAACTTAGACCTGAGACTCTCGTCCCCCTGTTACACTCCTCACCTATGGAAGAGCCTGCAGACTAAACTTAGACCTGAGACTCTCGTCGTCCTGTTACACTCCTCACCTATGGAAGAGCCTGCAGACTAAACTTAGACCTGAGACTCTCGTCCCCCTGTTACACTCCTCACCTATGGAAGAGCCTGCAGACTAAACTTAGACCTGAGACTCTCGTCCCCCTGTTACACTCCTCACCTATGGAAGAGCCTGCAGACTAAACTTAGACCTGAGACTCTCGTCCTGTTACACTCCTCACCTATGGAAGAGCCTGCAGACTAAACTTAGACCTGAGACTCTCGTCCTGTTACACTCCTCACCTATGGAAGAGCCTGCAGACTAAACTTAGACCTGAGACTCTCGTCCCCCTGTTACACTCCTCACCTATGGAAGAGCCTGCAGACTAAACTTAGACCTGAGACTCTCGTCCCCCTGTTACACTCCTCACCTATGGAAGAGCCTGCAGACTAAACTTAGACCTGAGACTCTCGTCCTGTTACACTCCTCACCCAAGGAAGAGCCTGCAGACTAAACTTAGACCTGAGACTCTCGTCCTGTTACACTCCTCACCTATGGAAGAGCCTGCAGACTAAACTTAGACCTGAGACTCTCGTCCCCCTGTTACACTCCTCACCTATGGAAGAGCCTGCAGACTAAACTTAGACCTGAGACTCTCGTCCCCCTGTTACACTCCTCACCTATGGAAGAGCCTGCAGACTAAACTTAGACCTGAGACTCTCGTCCCCCCTGTTACACTCCTCACCTATGGAAGAGCCTGCAGACTAAACTTAGACCTGAGACTCTCGTCCCCCTGTTACACTCCTCACCTATGGAAGAGCCTGCAGACTAAACTTAGACCTGAGACTCTCGTCCTGTTACACTCCTCGCCTATGGAAGAGCCTGCAGACTAAACTTAGACCTGAGACTCTCGTCCCCCTGTTACACTCCTCACCTATGGAAGAGCCTGCAGACTAAACTTAGACCTGAGACTCTCGTCGCCCTGTTACACTCCTCACCTATGGAAGAGCCTGCAGACTAAACTTAGACCTGAGACTCTCGTCCCCCTGTTACACTCCTCACCTATGGAAGAGCCTGCAGACTAAACTTAGACCTGAGACTCTCGTCCCCCTGTTACACTCCTCACCTATGGAAGAGCCTGCAGACTAAACTTAGACCTGAGACTCTCGTCGCCCCTGTTACACTCCTCACCTATGGAAGAGCCTGCAGACTAAACTTAGACCTGAGACTCTCGTCCCCCTGTTACACTCCTCACCTATGGAAGAGCCTGCAGACTAAACTTAGACCTGAGACTCTCGTCCCCCTGTTACACTCCTCACCTATGGAAGAGCCTGCAGACTAAACTTAGACCTGAGACTCTCGTCCCCTGTTACACTCCTCACCTATGGAAGAGCCTGCAGACTAAACTTAGACCTGAGACTCTCGTCCTGTTACACTCCTCACCTATGGAAGAGCCTGCAGACTAAACTTAGACCTGAGACTCTCGTCCCCTGTTACACTCCTCACCTATGGAAGAGCCTGCAGACTAAACTTAGACCTGAGACTCTCGTCCCCCTGTTACACTCCTCACCTATGGAAGAGCCTGCAGACTAAACTTAGACCTGAGACTCTCGTCCTGTTACACTCCTCACCTATGGAAGAGCCTGCAGACTAAACTTAGACCTGAGACTCTCGTCCCCCTGTTACACTCCTCACCTATGGAAGAGCCTGCAGACTAAACTTAGACCTGAGACTCTCGTCGCCCTGTTACACTCCTCACCTATGGAAGAGCCTGCAGACTAAACTTAGACCTGAGACTCTCGTCGCCCTGTTACACTCCTCACCTATGGAAGAGCCTGCAGACTAAACTTAGACCTGAGACTCTCGTCGCCCTGTTACACTCCTCACCTATGGAAGAGCCTGCAGACTAAACTTAGACCTGAGACTCTCGTCCCCCTGTTACACTCCTCACCTATGGAAGAGCCTGCAGACTAAACTTAGACCTGAGACTCTCGTCCCCCTGTTACACTCCTCACCTATGGAAGAGCCTGCAGACTAAACTTAGACCTGAGACTCTCGTCCCCCTGTTACACTCCTCACCTATGGAAGAGCCTGCAGACTAAACTTAGACCTGAGACTCTCGTCGCCCTGTTACACTCCTCACCTATGGAAGAGCCTGCAGACTAAACTTAGACCTGAGACTCTCGCCCCCCTGTTACACTCCTCACCTATGGAAGAGCCTGCAGACTAAACTTAGACCTGAGACTCTCGTCCCCCTGTTACACTCCTCACCTATGGAATAGCCTGCAGACTAAACTTAGACCTGAGACTCTCGTCCCCCTGTTACACTCCTCACCTATGGAAGAGCCTGCAGACTAAACTTAGACCTGAGACTCATTTTAAACATTTATTGGAGGATTTGTATTGGCTTGTAATACAAGTTCTTATGTTGTTAGTGGAATAACCTGTAAGGGGAATAACCTGTTAGGAGAATAACCTGTTAGGGGAATAACCTGTAAGGGGAATAACCTGTTAGGAGAATAACCTGTAAGGGGAATAACCTGTTAGGAGAATAACCTGTTAGGGGAATAACCTGTAAGGGGAATAACCTGTTAGGGGAATAACCTGTAAAGGGAATAACCTGTTAGGAGAATAACCTGTAAGGGGAATAACCTGTTAGGGGAATAACCTGTTAGGAGAATAACCTGTTAGGGGATTAACATGTTAGGAGAATAACCTGTTAGGGGAATAACCTGTAAGGGGAATAACCTGTTAGGAGAATAACCTGTTAGGGGAATAACCTGTTAGGGGAAATAACCTGTTAGGGGAATAACCTGTTAGGGGAATAACCTGTTAGTAGAATAACCTGTTAGTAGAATAACCCGTTAGGGGAATAACCAGTTAGGGGAATAACCTGTTAGGGGAATAACCTATTAGGAGAATAACCAGTTAGGGGAATAACCTGTTAGGAGAATAAACCCATTAGGGGAATAACCTGTTAGGAGAATAAACCAATTAGGGGAATAACCTGTTAGGAGAATAAACCCATTAGGGGAATAACCTGTTAGGAGAATAAACCCATTAGGGGAAGTGTAATGTTTTTTAAAGTTGGTTAAATAAAGAGCAAAATTATTGATTATTATTTTATTATTATTTGTGCCCTGGTCCTATAAGAGCTCTTTGTCACTTCCCACGAGCCGGGTTGTGACAAAAACTCACACTCATTCTTTTGTTTTCATAAATGTATAGTGTGTGTGTGTATATGTGTGTGTGTGTGTGGCAGGCGTACAATGATGGCAAAAAAACAACATTTGAGAGTGCGCTGACCCTGGTGCTGGAGGGGGGTACGTAACTGGAGGTTGAATGTTTGAAGGGGTACGGGACTATTAAAGGTGTCTAGTGAAATACTGCCCTGCCCGTACTAAACACAGAACAGCCTCCTGATGTGCTGAGCTCAGCAGTTCCCCAGAGAGACCCAGTGTGCCATAGGCATGAACCAGTGAGGAAAATGTGATACCAGGGCAGAGCGGGGCTGGCAGGCGGTCT